>NC_068279.1:55915946-56105946 GCF_025860055.1 Xyrauchen texanus | reverse complement strand
GAGACCAGGAAAGGCACCGGGCAGAGATGATCTCCCAAGCGAAATTCTGAGGGAGGGTGGCGTTTGTGCACAGACTGCCCTACATGACATCATAACAACAGTCTGGACCACTGGGCGGGTTCTGCAGGATTGGAAGAATGCCCTGGTGGTCCCTCTCTTTAAAAAGGGGGACCACACGGATTGTAACAACTATAGGCATCTCGCTCCTCAGTGTGCCGGGAAAGGTCCTGGCAAGGATTATTCAACATCGCCTTGCCAGGCATGCTGAGGAGAGGCTTTATTGACCTGGTCAATGCCTATGATACCATCAGTAGGCCTGGGCTCTGGGTTGTTCTTTGTGTTTTCAGAGTCCCAGATCCGCTGCTCGCGATCATTAAGGACCTTCACGATGGCGAGCAGGCCCGGGTAAAACTATGTGGCCGGGAGTCTGAGCCATTCCCTGTTCACTTTGGAGTGCGACAGGGATGTCCTCTGGCTCCCACATTATTTAATATCTATTTTGACCATGTGGTTCGTGAAGCCTTCGATGGCTGTACTGCAGGAATTTCCATCTGGTACAGATATAATGGGAGGTTGATCGATGCCCGGGTGTGGTCAAGGGATGGCTCCCTATTGATCAACCATATTATGTATGCTGATGATCTGGTGATTGCTGCTCACTCAGAGAAGGAGTTGGAGGCGCTGATGATGAACCTGGAGCTTGCCACTAAGAGATGGGCCCTTAACATCAGCCCAACCAAAACTAAGCACCTGCCTGGGTATTATGTACCATCGGACACTCCACCCCCACAGCTCCCAATTGGAGATGGGGCAGTTGTGGAGAGAGTGGAGTGTTTTCCATACCTGGGCAGTGTGCTTATGACCAGCTCCGGTTTGACAGCAGAGGTCTCATTCTGAATCAGTCGAGCGGCATTATCTTTTCATCGGTTGCGTAACGCTGTGTGGAAGCTGCCCGGTTTGTCACTCCGCACGAAGCTTCAGGTATTCTTGGCCATGGTCATTCCCTCCCTTCTCTATGCTTGCGAAATGTGGACCCCCCTAATGGAACATCTTTGCCGTTTAGAAACATTTAGGCTGGCCTGCCTAAGATCCATCATGGGTTTAACCAGGCTGGATCGTGTGAGGAGCTCACAAATCCTTGAAAGATGTGGACAAAGTCCCATCGGTGAGCTCCTCCGGCTGGCAAGGTTGCGTTGGCTGGGTCATGTAGCCTGCATGCCCGGTCACCGCATGCCTAAACAGCTTTTGTTCGGCCGGATAGAGGGGGCTAAGCGTATGCGGCACGGGCTGGAGTAGAGATGGAGTGATGTGGTACAGGAGGATGTGGAGCTGAGTGGACTTGCCGATGACGGGTACCAAGGTTGGCCTTTTGGAGGAGGCTTGTGAAGGACGCTACTGGCCAGTTGGAGGCAGTCACCTTCCAACAAAAACGGAGGGCAGAGGAGCGATGCTCACAACAAAGAGCAGAGCGCCGGGTGGCTAAAGCACAGCAAGTTGGCACAGTAGGGGGCACAGGTGGTGCATCCGCCAGTCATCTCAGTCAGTCGACCCGTGTCACTTGTTGGATCTGTCCCGTGACCTCCTGCCAGCGGGTGTTCGACACTTCACGTGGCCTAAACATACACATAGCCTGGCACAAGCGTCGTGGTGACGTCACTGCCACTTAGTGGTGAATGGCGGTTGTTGTTGTTGTGTGTGTGTGTGTGTCTGTGTGTGTGTGTGATTTTGTGGGTGTGTGTAGTGAGTGAGTGAGTGAGTGAGTGAGTGAGTGTGTGAGTAGAATTTGGCCCAACCAAATGATTAACGCACAAAGAAAACTACTGAACTTATTGGAATGAAACAACACAAAAACAAAGCAAAGTACAATGTTATTTGGCCCTAAACAGAGATTACACGACAGCAGAATACCTGAGTACAGTCAGAGACCACAAACTGAGGAAAAACATGACGAGGTACAGACTGAGTGACCACAACCTGGTGATAGAGAAGGGCAGATACAGACAGAGCTGGATGCCCAGAGAGGGCAGGTTATGCCCCTACTGTAGTCAAGGAAAAATAGAAACAGAGCTACACTTCTTAACCACCTGCCCTAATTATAATGTAAATAATATACATTTGAAAACACTTCTTTCCCAAATTTGAAATTATTTTTCCCAACTTCAAAAAGTTGAAGAATGATGCACAAGCTCAATATTTAATTTGTGAACAAAGAGACTGCATTTCACTAGCAGCAAAATACATCAATTCCTGCCACAAATAGAGGGAAGAGTCGACCAAACAATGATGCGCCCATTTAGTCACACACACACACACACAAATTCAGAAAAACTTTCCAGTCTGTTTCAGATGGAGTCAGATTCAAAATGAGCAGTCGAGTTATTCTAGTCAACAGTAAAAAAAACCCTAAAATATCCAGATCAGGAATTCAACAAACACCAGATAAAACGCCATGAGAATGTTCTCGATTCAGACACGTGAACAAGTTTAAGTGTTTGTACAGATGGCGAATATCGTCACTCACAGCAGTTAATAGGCTCATATTACAGCCGAACACACGCTGGTTCTGATCGGACCATGAGTGCATGTCAGCGACTGCTGGTTCTGGTGGGTCTGTATCATTTGGACTCACCTGTTTGGATTTGGCCTGAGCTGCAGACGGTCCTTTCTTCCTCAGAAACGTCACCGTGTCCCAGTCGCTCTCGGTCATACTGTCGGACAGTGTGAATGTATTTACAGTGACTGTGGGGCAGTTTACACTGTCGACACACTGATGTCTATCAGGCCTGCAGTGAAGACAACAGCGACACCTGCTGACCAGCGCTTCAAATACAACAACAACAACACACCCCCTCATGAATAATGTGCATATATGTGTTCAGTTCAGCATGAGAGGATCATGATGATTTTTTCTTTCTACTCACTGCTGTGGTAAGATGACCACCTCTCTGGTGCTAGAAACCTGCTGGTATAAACTGGGGTAATAGTTAAATAATTAAATTAGTATAATATAAAAATTATTAATGTAAAATACAAAATTTAAATGATCCCATTCAATCTTCGCTGAATGGGATAATTTAATGTGCGCCAATCATAGGCCGCAGACTGGTGATGCCGCTGTGCTGATTTATATGCCCACGATGACGCGCACATAAGGGGTGGAGCACCAAGCGTCCTCTGATATGAGATAGGCATGATTCTGAAAGTGTTCAGTGATCTTCACTCATGCGAGACGCTCCAATAGTAAAGTGACCAACTTGAAAGAGAACTGGAACCATTAATCCAAAAAATTACACTTGACGTGTTTATTGGAATGCGCAATTTGTATACCCACTGCATCTCAAAGGAGACCACACCAAAAGTGATATCAATGATTTAATACTTACTAATATTACTGTACAGTTTTCACCTTTATATGACACTCATTTTGTTTTTATGACACTCATTTTGTTTTTAGCAGTTAGGGGTAATATTTGTTTAAAGCATGGTGAAGTAAATCTTAAAATGAACTAAACTGATTTATACCTAAAATATAATATATCTAGAAATACTTTAAAGGAAAATGTCATCTTTAAATTGCACGATTAACATTATTTCATCAGTTTCTTTTGACCCAGACCTCAGCCATGATAAAATCATGTGTGTATTTTCTTGTGTGTGTGTGTGTGTGTGTGTGTGTGTGTGTGTGTGTGTGTGTGTGTGTGCAAAAAGTTAGAATAGAATATGGAACTTGACATGTGCAGTACATTAATGAAGGCATTGGGGATTTTACATGTATTTCAATGAATGTCAATAAATGTTATTTGAAACTTCATTGACTGCCCCAGAAAAGCCAAACCATGCTCTCACACTACATTTAAACAACTACATTTGATAAAAAGGGACACCTGAAATATATATAAAATGAAAAAATCTCAAATGTTTTTCTTGCATGAACAGTACACATCAAATACATTAACAGATAAAAGTGGGAAACTTTATTTTCTTTATGACAGATTTTCCGTTACAATAACCTTGTGAAAATCTCGACCATTGCATTGATTTTATATGTAGAAAACACACAGTAAGAAACTTTACAGTGGTCACTGTCTCAAGAGAGAAGGAAAAGCACAGGTAAATAATTAGTAATAAACACATGCTGTTGTCATGTATTGCATCAGATTTGTGATTGACAGGTTTGTCTCACACTACCACGCACAGGACACCTCAGAGGCAGCATCACTATTGCGTCGATTGTGAACAGGAGACCAGCCGTATTCTGATTGGGCATCATCAGTCACATGTATGCGGCTCCAGTGGGCAGAGTTTTTGAGCCCCTGCTGTTTACCCCTGAAACTGCGCGGCTTCAGATTCATCTGCAGAAAATAAATATGTTCACATTTCACTGTAGTGAGGAAAAAATGGTATGGTCTGTACATGGTAAAGGACATGTTCAATATTTAATTAATAAGGCACTCTAGGTTGTGTTATATTGTGAATATAGTCACCGCTAAAGGGTTCAGTTAGACACGATAAACATTTGAAGAATTCAAAACAATCAATCCTCAGCATTTGATTGGAAAGCTGAGCCTGCACCTCCCTGTGCAGCTGGATCCTGGACTTCCTGACTGGGATACCTCAGTCAGTCCGGATCAGGAGCAGCATCTTCACCACATTGGCACCGCCCAGAGGTGTGTGCTCAGACCACTGGCGTTCACTGTGGTAAATCATGACTGTACAGCAATGCACAGCTTGAACCACATCATCAAGTTCGCCGATGACACGACCGTGGTGGGTCTCATCAGCAAGAACGACGAGTTATCATACAGAGAGGAGGTGCAGTGGCTGACGAACTGGTGTAGAGCCTGTCTATGAATGTGAATAAAACAAAAGATATGTTTAATGTCTTCAGGAGAGCACAGAGTGACCACACTCTGCTGAACATCAACGGCTCCTCCGTGGAGATCGTCAAGAGCACCAAAGTCCTTGGTGTTCACCTGGCGGAGACTCTCACCTGGTCCCTCAACACCAGCTCTATCACCAAGAAAGCCCAGCAGCGTCTCTACTTTCTTCGAAGGCTGAGGAAAGCACATCTCCCAGCCCCCATCCTCACTACATTCTATAGAGGGACTATTGAGAGCATCCTGAGCAGCTGCATCACTGCCTGGTTTGGGAATTGTACCATCTCAGATAGCAAGACCCTTCAGCAGATAGTGAGAACAGCTGAGAAGATCATCGGGGTCTCTCTTCCCTCCATCACAGACATTAACACCACATGCTGCATCTGCAAAGCCACCAGCATTGTGGATGACCCTACAAACCCCTCACACGGACTCTTCACCCTGCAATTCGGCAAAAGGTACCGAAGCATTCGGGCCCGCACGTCAGACTGTTTAATAGTTTCTTTCCCCAAGCCATCAGACTCCTCAATACCCAGAAACTGGACTGACACCAACCCGCAAACACACAGGCACACACACACTTTCCAATTGAACAACATTCCACTCCCTTTGCTATATAATAATAATAATAAAATGTAATTTTTTTGCTGTGTTATATTTATATTTTACAGCATTTATAGTTATATTGTAATATCTTTCTGCACTTTATTCCACACCAGAGCGGTGTACTGGTCGGTGCAGCACTTCCCTATACTGTACCTATCTTCCAGTTTTAGTAATTATTGTACTGTCTTATGCTGTTCGCACATGTGCACTTTATGTAGTCCTGTGTAGTCTTATTTAGTTCTGTGTTGTTTTTATGTAGCCCCATGGACCCGGAGGAACGTTGTTTTGTTTCACGGTGTACTGTACCTGCTGTAAATGGATGAAATGACAATAAAGCCACATGACTTGAACCCAGCGGGAGACAGGACATGGAAAACCTGAGGCAGACCTGAGTGACTACCGAACAGTTTGAGTGAGGACGGGAAATTCCTGTTACCCCACTACACTTGATACTGTGTTCAGTCCATGTGAAACTGGGGTCTGGGGACCCCCCAAAATCATTAGATTGAATTGAAATTATTGTTTAATTGCTTCTGTTCAGGTTTATACTTTAACATTACTGTAATATGGGGTTGAAAAGAACTTCTGTAAATATTTTCCAGATAATTTCCTGACCTTTTTATGCATGTTGTTATAACTGTTTATCAGTGATTTACAATACATTTGTAAAAGACTTATAAGTCATAAATAAACCCATTTATAAATCCTTAACAAAGGGAGCACTAATGTAAAGTGTTATCCTTAATTTTAATGATGTCTAGAATGCTGTATTGACCAACAAACAATCAAGAACTGCAACTAACCATTTTATAAGGTCTATTTAGAGTGAACACTAATGAATGCTTGAGAGCAACAATCAAACCTGCACAAACACAGACGTGTTCATGTGAAGAGTTTCCACGCGGTCAGTGAGCTGTCCGATCCAGTCCATGTGTTCAGAGATACACTGCTTCATATCGTCATTATTCTGTGATGATCAGACAAAAGCGCATGAGATACACATCTCAAACAGACACATGATTGTGAGATATAGAGATGAACAAATTGAGCTGAACCCCTGATAGTGAGTCTTTGAGGTCCACAGCGGACAGTCGGATGTGTTCCAGTTTATCGATGTGTTCTTTGAGTCGGTCCTCCAACTCCTGCATCATCATCAGACCTTCATCCTTCTTCAGTCCGTCTCTGCCAGACATCCCTCACACACAAACAAGACAACAGTCAAATATTTACAGGGTCAATGTCAGAGCTTAGAGATTCAGTAAAGGCTAAAACGCAGATTTATATAGTGGGGCTAGCTGATGAATCTACAACTATTGAATCAAACGTCTGATTACACAAATGTGTATTGTCTCTAGCAGAGATTTTGTATGTTGGTTTAAAACACCTCGTTCAAAACTTTAAGATCATTTTTTTGAATTCTATCCTCCAACATAAAATTATAATATAGTTTTGGAATGGCCATTAAACAAGGAAACACATTGATATCAATTAAGACAAGACAATCAATGTTAATGTCAGGGAAAGGTGTCATCATATGCTGTAATTGTATACAATTCATTAATAATAATTAAAAAAGTAACGTGAATTTATGTTCCTTTTCCATTTTTAATGATTTGTTTTTCATAATTGTTTTCTGTTTAAATTTAGCTGGAAAGACATTAAATAGCCTTCAGTAAATACAAATGTGTATTTTAAAATACAGATGTTGTAGAAGAGGTCTTTTACTTTAGATAGTATTTCAAATTTCAACCAAGGAATCTTCTCAATAAAAAAAAAAAGCAGGCTCCATTGTGACAACATGCCCCATTTGTGTCAGAAATTCATTCATTCATTCAAAAGGTCAAGATACCCAAACCACAATCAACTCAATATTTTATGCCATACTATGTATTATCAATAGAGAAGAAGTATAGCAGAAACTACAGATACATAGAAATGCATTCTTGTGCGGTGTAATTCATCAACACTCACCGCTACACAAACAGACATAAAACTAACTCTTGAGAGTTTTACAGACGCTTTAAAACATGTAAAGATCCGAACGAAACAGTCAAAACACGGAAGACACAAAGAATCACAAACACACACAACACCACATGATCAGACCTGCACAACACACATCACAAGAGAAATGTCGGTTAAAAGAATAATACATGTACTCTTGTTGTTAAAACACGGCGGCGATACTCACTGTTGACACGGACACACTTTTACAGTTTGTATTCTGTTAATCTGAATCCGAGCCGGAGCTCATGAGAAAAAATGCACGGAATTCACTCTCCGAGCCACGTCGTCATCAGCGCACGCACACACACAAAACACCCATACACACACATAACTACACACACATGAATACAAAATCGCTTTTTAAACTCAGTTTTTCACAATTCCTGGCATTTAATGGTAGAACACATTCCCTGTCTCAGGTCAGTTAGGATCACTACTTTATTTTAATAATGTGAAATGTCAGAATAATAGTAGAGAGAATGATTTATTTCAGCTTTTATTTCTTTCATCACATTCCCAGTGGGTCAGAGGTTTACATACACTTTATAAGTATGTGTTAGCATTGCCTTTAAATTGTTTAACTTGGGTCAAATGTTTTAGGTATCCTTCCACAAGATTCTCACAATAAGATGCTGGAATATTGTCCCATTCCTCCAGCATCTTCACAAGGTCCTTTGCTGTTGTTCTGGGATTGATTTGCATTTTTCACACCAAACTACATTCAGCTCTAGGAAACAGAACGCATCTGCTTCCTGAGCGGTATGATGGCTGTGTGGTCACATGGTGTTGATACTTGCGTACTATTGTTTGTACAGATGAACGTGGAACCTTCAGGTGTTTGGAAATTGCTCCCAATGATGAACCAGACTTGTGGAGGTCCACAATTTTGTTCTGAGGTCTTTGCTGATTTCTTTTATTTTCCCATGATGCCAAGCAAAGAGGCACAGGAGTTAAAATACATCCACAGTTACATCTCCAATTCAGTACACCTCCTAACAGAAGGTAATTGCCTAAGCTTGACATCATTTTTCTGGAATTTTCTAAGCTGCTTAAAGACACAGTATATAGTGTGCTAATATGAAATGGTTAAAAAGTGCGTTTCAATGACTTCAGCCTAAGTGTATGTACACGTCTGACTGTATATATGCATATTTACAGTTAATTTTAATACACCCTTTATGACCTAACCTGTGGAAAATTAAATAATGAACTAACAACAGCACTTGGGGAAAACAAACATTAATATTTCATTTTTTTTCTTTTTTTAAAAAGCAAAATTTGCTTCATTTCTTTCATTTCCAATAAAGGGCAAATATAAATTACACATATAACAGGATAACACACAGATAAATATCTGCATGGGGAGAAAAAAAAGACCTTTAATAAACAACATTAAATAAACTAAGTAAATGTTTCAATGGCCCTTTCTGTACAGACACATGACTGCTGTTTAACTTATGTTAGTCAACTGTATTTAGAGAAATGTGTAAAACACAGAGCAAATAAACCTCTTAAGTCATCATGAGCATGGCAGAATTGATTTCAACGAAACATTAAGTGTCCAGCAAAGGGAACTCGATCGAGTCTGTATCTTCAGCACAAGAACATGTGTTGATGGTGACAGTTCTGTACAGCTGCAGCACCATCAAAATAAACACTTCACGTGTAATACATTTTCTCTTATCGTGTTTTTTTTTTTGTCATCCAGCATATTCTTACAATTAAAGCATGAATTTTGGGAGCAATTCCACATCATCCTCTTAAAACAGTATGAAAACACACATTTGGACCCTGACAACATATACAGGCCGTTTACTGCTCATGCAACCTTTCATTTTCTGAGGTTACCGCCCTCCTCCAAAAAACAAGGAAGCGATGTGGAAGGGTTATTTCTTGAAGACCAAATTAAACATAATGAAACTCAGATCAATTCAATTCAACAATGTATTGTAACATTTCCCACGAGCTGTGAGGACAGCACAAGACTCCCAGTGACATCATCACAAACATCCTCACACTGCTCCAGTGCCTCGATATCCCACCAACCCGACCAGATGAAACGCGCCTCTCAATGGTGCAGAATAAACACGTTTATTCCTGCTGCCAGCGCGGCTCCATCACGCATCATCTTCTGATATCAAATGTGGCTTTGCATTTACACAACACATGAGAAGCAGCTTCAATACAAGCATTTAAGCAGTCTTTAACAAGCTGTACATGTACGAAGATGCTCACTCCGTCACAGGTTTTGATTGATCAATGTCCTCAAATTTGGGTTTCAAGTTTTTTTTATTGAATAAAAGGTGTTCTTTAATAATAATAATAATAATAATAATAATAGAGCAAATAGGCATGATTACTATATTTTTACATATATATATAAAAAAAAAAAATTAAAACACTATGGTACCTAGTAAAAATGACAGATGGCAACAATGCAGCTCTGGAGAACATTGAGCTTGTGATGAACCTCCAGTCCAATCAAGTGTCCCAAGTTTGGCATTATGGGCAGTCCGGACTTTGTTTTGCTCTCTTCATCAATCTCAGATTCTTTTGCATTTTTGTTTTTGTGTGTAACCATTATTCTTCACTTGAAATGTCAAATAAAATGCAAATAAATAAAGGTGACATTGAAAAGTCTGCACAAAAGAGTCCAAAACTATTGTGTCTATGAATATTTATATAGTATACATTTATATATAGGTATTCATGTCCCTCTATGTGATGTTAATTAATGCGTGTCCGATTGAAATTGTGGAGTTGGTGTTTCAGTCAGTCAGTGGTGTGTCAGTCTTTGAGTTCAGTGAAAGGAAGAGCAAGAGAGAGGAAGAGGAGGTTGTGTCATGTGATCATGAGATCCATTAGTTCAGGCTTTGCCTTCCTCCACTTTGACCAACTGTGGTTTGATGGCTCTGCTACAAGAGCTTTTCACCTGATCCTGGAGTTTACTGGCAACCACAGATGAGCTCTTAATATCAATGAAGGCCTGATGAAGAACCTTCACCTGTACAAACAAACACCATGATGGAAGCATATCAACACACTTTAAATGCATCAGAAAGGATGATTTAAACATCATGAGGAAAGACGGCATTATATTACTGGACTTCAGTTAAGCAGGGCTGGGCGATATATTGACAAAATGAAGCAATATCATGAGCATTTGAATGATTTTAAAGCCCTTTATCGGGCCATTAACTTTCCTGAAGATTATGTCGTTACACTAGTTTTGCAATTCTTCCTTGTATCACGACTGTGAAAGTGTTTTAAAAGCATCTCGGCTTTAGGGAGTCACGTGACGCTATGAGAGGGTTGATCGCTAGAAGGTGAGCTACAGGTAAGCAATATTTACCGGTGAGTTTTGCTTGCTTAACTCTGCTAGGAGGGCAGGATGTCGAAAAATTAGAAATTGTCAGCATGTGGGGACATTAAAAAGCACTTAAATTCTCACGAGTCGGATGACTCGCAGGATCAAGATGGCAGAGGGCCAGTCGATACTGGCAGCAAGCTTCATGAATTAGGTCGGGATATCTCGAACATTTATGCAGTGCTGATGACAACCTTCAAGAAAAATCTTGAGCAATCACATCTATGGAGGTGAAACAAAGGTTAAGATATGGTAACGTTTTTGGAGGGGGTTATTCCTAATATGATGGACACAGCAGGCCACCGGTAAATAGTGTGTGGGCACAGACCATCGGATTTCTGGGGAAAGGATGCCAGTTGGGACAGGATTTGATTGTTACATCAATGTTGGAAAATGGCCTATATAATTTTGCCTTGGGTATACAATTTTTCTTTGCAAGTCAAGATATTACACTTTAAGGTAAAATGTTTCTCTCCACATGGAATGTTAATGGGCTCAATAAAAGGAAGGAAGGATGGTTGTATCTTTCCTTAAGCGTAAAAAATATGATATAGCGTTCCTTTCAGGAAGCTGAAAAACTTAGCAGGGCATGGGGTGGGCATGTGTTTGTAGTGCTGGTTCGACTAATAGCAGGGGAGTCATCACATTGAAAAGTATGCATGTACTATTCAAAAGGTGTGTAGACCCTTTAGAGCAACATTGACAACAGAGCATGTGTAGAAATTTTGGTCTTACAGACATTTGGAGACATCTGAATCCATCTGGAAGGGACTACACAGTCACTTATTCCATTTGCCACTAATTGCTCAATTGGGAACATTTTAGTTTCAGATCATGCTTTGGTGTGTTTAGAGATGTTGCTGCATATAGAGAAAATCATATAGATGGTGCTTTTATACATCCCTTCTAATAGACCCTGAATTTCAACAAATTTTAAAGACAGAATTCAATGTTTATGTGGAAACCAACTGGTCCTAAGTGTCCTCTGTGGGCGTGGCATGGGAGGTGCTTAAGGTGGTTCTTAGGTGGCAGATTATACAATATGCCTTATTCATAAAAAATATCAAAAGTTGTCATCCAAAGTTGATTCAGCTAAAATATAGGTACAAATAGGTACAAAACTATTTTGTCACAGAAGGTGGAGTTTTGGTTATTCAGGGCAAGACAGACATATTTTGAGTCTGGAGACAAGGCCGGGAAACCTCTGGCCAGATACATAAAACAGAGAGAGTCTTCTGGGGCAATATATTTACCTCTGCCACAGATATTAATAAGGCCTTTAAAGATGTATATCTTTATAGTTCCACGTCCTCATCTACCAACAAGGACATTAGCAATTCTTTAGAGCCATTAGAACTTTCTAAATTCACAAGCGATCAAAAAGACTTTGACTCCGATATTTGACTCCTACCATAACTGGCCTTTCTCACATGCACATGGGTAGTCTGTACCTGCGGCTAGTAGGAAGGAGGATGAAATACTAAAAACTTTGGTGGAGCTTGTTTGGGTAATTAAAGGCTTCACTATAGGCAAGACATGGGACCTGATGGTTTTGCCACAGTATTTTTTTTAGCTCTTATGTCACAGAACTGGCTCCACTTATGTTTGAAGTTTACACAGAGTCATTAAAGAAAAGTGCCCTGGACTTCCGGTTTGAGCATGTAGCGAACAGACGTGTGAGAAGTGGCTCCCGAATTACTTTTTTATTTTCTACCTCATTTTTTCAGCATAAAGCACCTTAAGTTGATTACGTGTACGTTAAGCGTAACTTTGCACAACTAAATGAGACCAAAGAGACGTGACCGAGGGCAAAAAACGACCGAGATGGACGAAGATGCCACAAGTGAAGACAACATGGCTACACAAGCTAGCCCAAGCTCGGAGTTACCTGCTGATCTTGCTAAGCTTCACTCTGTGCTTCTATCCGACCTTGCACAGCAAACGGACTCCCTCCTGAAAAAAGCACTCGGCGATGCACTGGCACCAATTTCGGCATCTCTGGAACTGGTAAAATCGTCGCTTGACTCCCACCAAGAACGTATCCATGACATGGAGGAAGGCCTAAACGACCACAGCGACAGGATTGAGGCTATCGAAACAACATGCACCGCACTTCTAGCTGAAAACGAGAGGCTCAAAACAAAGTGGAAGATTTGTAAAATCGCTCCCGTAGGTCCAATCTGAGAGTTGTCGGTAACCCGGAGCATATGGAGGGGCCAGACACAGTTAAGTTCATGACTGAATTTTTCGAAGAAGTCCTGGGTAAGGAATTCTTCCCACATCCCCTCAATATCTCCCGCGTGCACCGAGTGGGACCCAAACCGACTGCCGACTCCGGCGCTAGCTCCAAACGGCCGAGGATATTCCTTGTTCTCTTCCACAACTTCCAAAACAAACACCGCATAATAACGAGGAAACGAGTGCAGCTGTTCTTCAGGGGACATAAGGTATTTTTCCACGAGGATGTCAGCGCGGAACTCGGCAAGAAACAAGCTGCTTTTAAAGAAGTGAAATCCCTCCTGTATAAGAAGAACGTCAGGTTCGCTCTTATCTATCCCGCTCGGCTCCGCGTCCTTCACGACGGACAGACGCTGATCTTCGAGACTCCGGAGAAGGCCAGAGAGTTTTACGAGCTTCATTGGGGAAAGTAACGTTAGCCTAAAGGACGCTGGAGCACAGAATATTTACGAGAAGGTGCAAAGTAAGCCTAACTCAAGTTTCAGCTTAGACACTTTGATTCCTTGGGACTATTTGTTTGCTTGGTTAATAACGTTATAGGGGAAAATAACAAGAACCCCTTTTTTTTTTTTCTCTCTCTCTCTCTCTTTCCTTCACGTAAACTACAAGCCTACAAGGTAATACCTACGTTAATGTGGTTTCTGTACATGTTTAAGGTACAATAACAACGCAGTGGCCTCTGTGATTTAAATATACAACAGCCATGTTTTTTTATTTGTTTTATTTTTATTTTTTATAAAGTATGGCAGGGTTGTTTTAGTCAGTGTGGCTTTCACACATAACTGTTATATGACCATTTCACAGACTGGTCAAGTTTAGTAAGGTAAATTAAGTGAGCTAGATACATTTTAGTTCAACTAGGTCAGTCACTTTGATTTATTTTACATACTTTTATCAGTCCAACTGTGCTCTGTGTAATTGCACAGTGAGCACTGGCGATCCAGATGCAAATTAGGGATATATTATATTACTTTAAATTTTATTTATTGACTTAGCTTGGTCCCTTTTTTTTTTTTTTTCTTCTTCTTTATTCTCAAGGTGAGCCGAATAGATAATTGTATATAGGTAGAACACAAATCACTTAGTGAGAGAGGAGCCATCCTCAGGTTAGGATAGGAGTTATAGACAACGCTAGATGTCTTGGAAGTTTTCAGTCTGTGAATTCCTGCGGTTTTCTTCGTTTGGGGAAGAAGATCTAGGTTTGGGGTGATCAATGGGATTTTTTTCTTTTTTTCTTTTTCTATTTCAACTTAAGTTTCATGAGAACTGGGGAACATTTTGTTTACATGGCAAAACCGTATCTTCCAAGGATGTACACAGCTATGTTAAACTGTATTTTTAGTTCATTATTATTATTATTATTATTATTTTATTTTACTTCTACACAACTGCATGCAGTGTGTGTTGACATCACTTATGACCACAAATGTACTTCCATAATGAGGTTCAGGCTAATCATACACATTTTGGATGTCTCCTATGATAAATAACGCAGGCGGTACAAGCCCAGTAGGGGGAGCTGCAGTTAGGTTTCTGTCCTGGAATGTTAAGGGGATGAACGGTCCTGTGAAACGTTTTAGGATTTTTTCCCATATTAAACAATTGAAACCCGATGTTTTGTTTTTGCAGGAGACACATTTACGGTTAGAAGATCACACCAGACTCCGTAAATTATGGGTTAATCATATCTTCCATTCCAAATTTAATAACAGATCACGAGGGGTGGCAATTTTGATTAATAAACAGATTCAATTCTCACTAAATGCAATTATTGCAGACCCCAATGGTCGATATGTCATTGTCTCGGGCCTCCTATTTCAAACACCCGTTCTTTTGGTAAATGTGTATGCCCCTAACTGGGACGATGCTGAATTTGCCAATAAGCTTCTGTCATCGCTCCCTAATTTAAATTCACATAGACTGATCCTTGCAGGAGATCTTAATTGTACAATTAACCCATTGCTCAATAAATCTAGCCCTAAATCTACCTCACCTTCTGCAATGTCAAGGGTCTTTTCAGACTTTATGGGACAAAATGGCTGTGTAAACCCATGGAGGTTTCAAAATGTCCACCATTCTTTCTCAAGGCTAGATTACTTTTTTATAGATAGCTCGTTCATCCCTGCAGTGAAATCGGTTGAATACTTGGCCATCATCATTTCAGATCATGCACCACTCATCTTAGACCTTTCTTTCACTTTGAACGTTAGAGAGCAATCCTTCTGGAGACTTAATTCCCTGCTGCTTTCAAACGAGAAATTTTGTGAACATGTGGCTACTAATATAGATACTTTTCTGGAAGTAAACAAGAAGGAAGGTATATCATACTCCCTACTTTGGGAAACCTTAAAAGTGTACTTAAGAGGACAAATTATCTCCTATGTAGCACATGTCAATAAAGAACGCCGCAAACAAATACAAGACCTGACGGATTCAGTTTTTAAATTAGACCGCAAATATTCTGAAAGCCCCTCCCCAGAATTATACAAAGAACGGATAGCTCTACAGTCTAAGCTTAATCTTCTATCCACCAACCAGGCTGAATACTTAATATTGCGGACCCGGAGCACTTACTATGAGTACGGAGAAAAAGCTAGTCGATTGCTGGCTCACCAGCTGAAACGTCAGGCTGCTTCACGGCTCATAGCCCAAGTGAGAGATCAGGATCAAAACATAGTCACCAACCCAAAGGAAATCAATAATACTTTTGCAACTTTTTACTCTACACTTTACACATCTGAATTCCCATCAGATGATATGAATATGAACAGTTTTTTAGATAATTTAGAATTACCTACTATTGAGCCAGGAGACAGGGAAGTATTAGATCGACCTCTTGCACTGACAGAGATCGCTGCAGCCATCGGAGACATGCAAACTGGTAAATCTCCAGGACCCGACGGTTACCCCCCCGAATTCTTCAAGAAATTTAAAGATAAACTTGCACCTATTATGCTAGAAGTATTTAACGAATCATTGGAAAATGGTTCCTTGCCCCCAACCCTCACACAAGCTAAGATTACACTACTTCTCAAAAAGGACAAGGACCCCACTAACTGTGGCTCTTGCCATCCTATCTCCCTCCTAAATGTTGATATAAAAATTTTAGCCAAGGTGATGGCACATCGTTTAGAATCCGTTCTCCCTAAAGTAATCTCTGAGGATCAGACTGGTTTTATAAAGGGTCGCCAGTCTTTTTCAAATATTCGCCGACTTGCTAACGTGATCTACTCCCCCGGTCCTTCCTCGACTGCAGAAGCTGTAATCTCCCTGGATGCGGAGAAGGCCCGAGTGGAAATACTTGTTTGCCGTATTGGAGAGGTTTGGGTTCGGTGACACGGTTCTGGCATGGATTCGTCTGCTCTATTCTTCCCCACAAGCATGTATCCAAACTAATCAATCTCATTCCAAATTTTTCCCCCTTACACGTGGGACACGTCAAGGATGTCCTCTATCCCTGCTCCTATTTGCAGTGGCAATCGAGCCTCTTTCGCTTGCTTTAAAGTCGTTGTTGTTATTTCGAGGGGTTGGGCGTGGGACTGAGGAACATCGCGTCTCTCTGTATGCAGATGATCTCTTGATCTATGTAAGCATTCCAGAAGCTAGCGCCCCTGTAATTGTATCACTATTGAATAATTTTGGGTCTTTTTCTGGTTACAAACTCAACTATCAGAAAAGAGAATGTTTTCCCATTAATGATTTGGCAATGCAAATTAAACAAGAAGCAGTCCCCTTTCACTTAACACATTCTGGTTTTAAATATCTTGGAATAAACATTACGCGTTCCTTCACCTCCCTTCTTGGGGCTAATTTTACACCTTTAGTTAACCAAATGAAAGCTGACTTTCAAAGGTGGAGCTGCCTACCTCTGACTGTTGCAGGGAGGGTACAATCGGTGAAGATGAACGTACTTCCAAAGTATTTGTACTTGTTTCAATGTCTACCATTATTCCTGACTAAATCATTTTTTAAATCAGTTAACACATCCGTTACCTCTTTCATCTGGAAGAATAAAGTTCCAAGAGTTAATAAAGGCTTACTTCAGAGGGGTCGCGATGTGGGGGGACTAGCTCTCCCCAGTTTTATTCACTACTATTGGGCAGCTAACTTGCAGAAAATTTTATTCTGGCTTCATGTGCCAGACACCGACTGGTGTACACTTGAGGCACACTCTTGCCACTCGTCATCTCTCCCTGCTTTGGTGTACTCCTCCCTGCCCACAAAGTGGTCCAGGTTTACCTCCAATCCCATAGTACTGTCCACTCTTAGAATCTGGGCCCAGTTCGGAACCATTACAAATTCACCTCTCCCTCCCCTTAGCCCTATTTGTAAGAATCATCTATTTCCAGCCTCCTCTATCGACTTAACATTTACTCAGTGGGGCAGGAAGCAGCTTTCCTGTTTTAAAAGCTTGTACTGTAAAGAAGGGTTCGATAGTTTTGATAATATATGCCAGAAATATGATCTCTCACGCAGTAACTTTTTTAGATATCTCCAAATACGCCACTGTGTCAAAGCACTGTTCCCTTCTTTCCCGGCCCTCCCTACTGAGGCAGCATGGGAAGAAATGACCCTCCTCCATCAAAAAAAAGGACTGATATCACTATTATATTCTCAACTTATGTCTCTGGAAAACCAAGACCTTTCAAAAATTAAGAACGGGTGGGAAGGCGAGTTGATGGTTGAGTTGTCGGACGGACTCTGGGAGGATGCACTACAAAGGATTAACTCATCCTCATCCTGTGCACGCTTGGGGCTCATTCAGTTTAAAGTAGTGCATAGGGCTCATTTCAGTAGGGCTAGGTTAGCAGATATATATCCAGAAACGGACGGGAGTTGTAATAGATGCTCCCTCTCTCCGGCTGATTTAACACACGTTTTGGTTGTGTCCCCGTCTAAATCAATATTGGTCATCTGTTTTTCAAACTTTATCCGAAGTTATAAAAATTCTAATTAAGCCCTGTCCGTTGATTGCAATATTTGGTATTCCAAAGGAGACCTTAACCTTAACCCGGGACCAATCAGACATTATCGCTTTTACATCACTTCTTGCCCGTCGTAGAATCTTACTGGTTTGGACATCCGCTACTCCACCAGCGGTGGCCGCATGGTTAAGGGATGTATTATTTTTTCTTAAACTAGAAAAAGTTAGATTCACGTTGAGAGGGTCCGTCCAGAAATTTTACTTAAAATGGCAACCCTTTGTGACATATTTTGAGAATCTCAAAGTATTGCCTGAAGTATGAGACTCCTTTATATTTGAAAATTTACTACTACCTCTCTCTGTTTCCTTTCTTATTTTTTCTATATATGTTTATTCAAATCAATGGTCAATTACCTTAATGGGGTGGGAACTTAGTAGCCTGACTGACAATTGTGAAGCTGAGTTTAAAGCCCTGTTAACCCCGACTGGGGTCGAAATGTGGGCATGCAGTTGTGTGTGTGTTTTCAATGTGTAGATCCTTAAACTCTTTTGAAGTACTGTGTAACAAACAAAATGGAAAAAGATTGTTTTCCCAGACTGTTGTCAAAATGTGGGGAGTGGGAAGGGTTAGATATATGTGTGTTGGTTGGGGGGGTTTGTATAAGGTTTTAGTTTGGTAAAATAAAATGAAACTGGAGAACTGTTTCACTTCCTGTAAAATGTAACATCTGTGATTCTCCAATAAAAAGATTCAAAAAAAAAAAAAAAAAAAAAAAAAGGTGCCCTGATAAGTCTCATTCTTAAAAAGGATAGACCCAAATTAATATAAAATGTATCGTCCAATTTCGCTGATCCAGTTAAGATATAAAATATTGTCTTTAAATTCTGGCTAATCGATTAAGCAGAGTAATTACATCTATTATACATATAGATCAAGTGGGTTTTATTCATGGTCGTAGTTCTTCTGATAATATTAGAGGTTTTATAAATATGATGTGGTCAGCAGCGAATGATCAAACCCAGATTGTTGTTATCTCACTTGATGCCAAGAAGGCATTTGATAGGGTGCAATCTTTAAGATTTTGGAAATGTACAGGTTTAGGAAAGTGTCTATTGGATGGATTAAGTTATTTTTATAAACAACCATTAGCAGCAGTGCAAACTAATGGATTAATGGTAGGGGAACCAGTCAAGCCTGTCCTCTCTCCCCTTTATTGTTCCGTCATGCCCTGGAACCATTAGCAGCCACAATAAGAAAAGAGGATGGTTTTCTTGGCATTGTAGCAGGAGGTGTGACAGGAGGGTGCATTAACTTCTCTAAGCAGATGATATATTATTATTTGTCTCCGAACCTAGAAGATCTATGACTAGGATATAGGGTGAACTGGTCTAAATTAGAAATTCTTAATCTGACAGCATATGGTCTACCACGGCTTTTCAACCACAAACGAAGAGGGACAAAAAAAAAAAACACGAGATTATACAACAAATGCCAGAGCATACGATGGCAAGATAATAGCTGATTACCTATGTGTTTAAAGCTCGTATAGCCATAAGAACAAAACTCCTACCATGACTGGCCTTTCTGCACATGGGTAGTCTGTACCTGCGGCCAGAAAAAAGTAAATGGTCCGGATCATTTAAAACTGTGTGTGCCTTCCGAAGCATATATAAAGTAACAGTCCGATAAATTGGGGGAAGGAATACCAATAATTTTTCTCACTAGATTAGTTATCTTTAAGAGTTTGTTCTTATTGGTAACTGTTAGCATATGGAAAATACAAATGGCACCATACATAAGAACTGTCTCATTAATACTTTGATACAGAAGAGGAAGACTAGGCTGAACTGACAGATGTTTAAGTTTACGAATAACTGTCAGTCTCTGTTGACAGCACTTGTAGGGTGGGGATAATCCAAGATGGCGGCGCGGTAGCACACAGCGGCCAATCCGGATCCACAATGATGCTATTTTTGTTAAAAAAGCCCGACTTTTGCAGCACATGGACATCGGAGCAACCGGTGTTAGTGTCTACCATCGCCAGACACTACTAAAATATAAGACTCATGCAAAAACCAAGCTGCATGATGACCTGCAGGAGGCGCTACGCGTACTCGGCTTGCTGCGGAGACCAGGCATCCAGTCCTCGGCGTCGCCTGATGCCGGTGGCCGGGGGAGAGGACGTCGTAAGCGGTGTGCGAGAAAGCGGAAGCACGGCAAGAGGGCGGGGGTTCATGCTAGGCTAAAAACAAACCCTAGCTGGCCGGCTCTCCCCTCTATCCTGTTCTCAAATGTTTGCTCCCTGGACAATAAAACTGGACTATATCCGACTCCAGCAGGCTACGCAGCGTGAGTTTAGAGATTGCTGCGTCTTTGTTTTCACGGAGACGTGGCTCAGCGACAGAGTTCCAGATGCCGCCATTCAGCTAGACGGGCTCGCCTCATTTCATGCCGACAGAAATACAGCTCTCTGCGGTAAGACTCACGGTGGTGGCTTGTGTGTATACATCAACACGGAATGGTGCAAGAACTCTATGCTAGTCTCTAGTTACTGTTCATCACTGTTGGAGCTTTTGACTGTTAGATGCAGACCTTTTTATCTAACACGGGAATTCACCACTGTTTACATAACCGGAGTTTACATTCCCCCCAGCGCTAACACTAAGAAAGCGCTCTGTGAACTGTATGGGGCTATGAGCGAACTGCAGAACGCTCACCCCGACGGACTGTTTATTGTCGCCGGAGATTTCAACCATGCGAATCTCAAGACAGTGCTCCCTAAATTCCATCAGTATGTGGACTTTGCAACGAGAGGGACGAGCAGCTTGATCTTGTTTACACAAACATCCCAGGCGTGACGGGCAGAGCCCGCCCCCACCTCGGCTACTCAGACCACATCTCTGTTATGTTAATTCCAGCATACAGACCACTCATCAGACGCACAAAACCGCTTCAGAAGCAGGTGAAAACCTGGCCAGCAGGAGCCATCTCTGCTCTTCAGGACTGTTTTGAGTGTACTGACTGGCACATGTTCAGGGACGCTGCAACATATGGCGACTCTACCAACTTGGAGGAATACACAGCATCAGTGACCAGCTACATCAGCAAGTGCATTGATGATGTCACTTTCTCGAAGACCATCACCACACGGTCCAACCAGAAGCCGTGGATGACTGCGGAGGTGCGCACGCTGCTGAGGTCCCGAGACTCCGACTTCAGAGCAGGCGATAAGGCAGCCCTAAGAACAGCTAGGGCCAAACTGTCACGGGCAATCAGAGAGGCAAAGCGTGCACATGCCCAGAGAATCCACAGTCACTTCCAGGACAGCGGTGACACGCGGTGCATGTGGCAGGGCATCCAGGCCATCACCAACTACAGGACAACATCAGTTGCCTGTGACAAAGATGCCTCCCTTCCAGATGCGCTGAACGACTTCTACACTCGGTTTGAAGTGCAGAACGATGTGGTGGCGAGGAAGACCACCCCTCCTCCCAACGACCAGGTGCTCTGTCTTACCACGGCAGATGTGAGGAAAACTCTACGTAGAGTCAACCCACGGAAGGCTGCTGGACCAGACAACATTCCTGGCAGAGTGCTCAGAGGATGTGCAGACCAGCTAGCAGATGTTCTTACCGACATCTTCAACATCTCTCTGAGCAGCGCCGTCGTTCCAACGTGCTTCAAGGCCACCACCATCATCCCCATGCCAAAGAAGTCTTCAGTGTCCTGCCTCAACGACTACCATCCCGTCGCACTTACACCCATCATCATGAAGAGCTTCGAGAGGCTCGTCATGAGGCACATTAAGACCCAGCTGCCCCCCCACTACAGTTTGCGTATCGTCCAAACCGTTCAACGGACGATGCCATCGCCACAACCCTCCATCTGGCCCTCACCCACCTAGACAATAAGGACTCATACGTTCGAATGCTGTTCATAGATTTCAGCTCAGCATTCAACACAATCATTCCCCAGCACCTGATTGGAAAGCTGAACCTGCTGGGCCTGGACACCTCCCTCTGCAACTGGATCCTGGATTTCCTAACTGGGAGACCTCAGTCAGTCCGGATCGGGAACAGCATCTCCACCACCACCACACTGAGCACTGGGGCCCCCCAGGGCTGTGTGCTCAGCCCACTGCTGTTCACTCTGCTGACTCACGACTGTGCAGCAATGCACAGCTCGAACCACATCATCAAGTTCGCCGATGACACGACCGTGATGGGTCTCATCAGCAAGAACGACGAGTCAGTATACAGAGAGGAGGTGCAGCGGCTGACGAACTGGTGCAGAGCCAACTGAATGTCTGTCCCTGAATGTCGACAAAACAAAAGAGATGGTTGTTGACTTTAGGAGAGCACAAGGTGAACACACTCCGCTGAACATCGACGGCTCCTCTGTGGAGATCGTCAAGAGCACCAAATTCCTTGGTGTTCACCTGGTGGAGAACCTCACCTGGTCCCTCAACACCAGCTCTATCACCAAGAAAGCCCAGCAGCGTCTCTACTTTCTTCGAAGGCTGAGGAAAGCACATCTCCCACCCCCCATCCTCACTACATTCTATAGAGGGACTATTGAGAGCATCCTGAGCGTTACCTGCTGCATCACTGCCTGGTTTGGGACTTGCACTGTTTCGGACCGCAAAGCCCTGCAGAGGATAGTGAGGACAGCTGAGAAGATCATTGGGGTCTCTCTTCCCTCCATCAAAGACATTTACAAAAAACACTGTATCCGCAAAGCGACCAGCATTTTGGAAGACCCCACACACCCCTCACACAAACTCTTTACCCTCCTGCCGTCTGGCAAGAGGTACCGAAGCAGTCGGGCCCCCACGGCCAGAACGTGTAATAGCTTCTTCCCCCAAGCCATCAGACTCGTCAATACTCAGAGACTGGTTTGACACACACACACACACGTGTCCTGAGTTACACTTTAATTACTGTCACTTTATAACTGTCTGCTACCTCAATAACTGCTATGGCATTGAACACTATCTTATAGTATGTTATGTTTACATTTTTAGAAACTGTCATCTTGTTGCACTACTGAGTACTGGTCGGCGCTGCACTGTGTCTATTGTCCTGTTCATTGTCAGTAATTTGTTGTACTGTCCCGTACTTTGCACATGTTTGCACGTGCACTTTATATAGGTATATATATATATATATATATATATATGTATTTTATTTCATTGTGTTGTCTCATGTGGTCCTGTGTTGGTCCTTTGTTGTTTTTATGTAGCACCATGGTCCTGGAGGAACGTTGTCTCATTTTGCTGTGTACTGTACTAACTGTATATGGTTGAAACGACAATAAAAACCACATGACTTGACTTGACTAGTAAATACCTAGTGTGTGCCGATTGAAGCTGAGCTGTTTATCTAATGTAACGCCAAGATACCTGAAATGTTCCACCCTTTCCACCATCTCTCCATTAAATGATAATACTGGAAGAATGATCAGTGTTTTGGAAAAGCTAAAAACCAGTTCCTTAGTCTTTTAAATATTAAGGTAAAGAAAGTTATCATCACACCATGTACTATAAATGCTCCAAATGCTAGTGGAGTGTTGATAGTCCAAAAAACACACAAAAAAAAAACATATTTGCTTTAAACTTAAGTAACAAAGATGCAGTTTTAGTAAGTTTGATTCATTTCCATGAAAGATTTATATACCAACAACGATATATACTGTATTCAAAATAAAAAAGTAATAAAATACCAGAACTGCATCATTTAATGGTTCTTGAACGTGCATCTTTCTACCAATGTATATAGAACGTGACCAGTATTGTCTGATTTACAAACAAATTACTCTGAGCAGTTTCTCCTCAGTGAATCTGACTTATGTCATTTCCAGATCATATTAACAAAGAACTGCTCTCATGTTCTGTCATGTTGTACTTGAGGCTTGTGCAGTTACTAACTGATTGTGTTCAGATGACAATGTTTAGTTAAAGAAAAGCCTACACATTGAGTTTCACTGTAATCTGTGTAATTAAAAAAAAATGTTTTTATTAAGTATGTTAGCAAAAACCTTTGTGTTTAGAATTTGTATTTATTGTATTTATAAAAAACATTGCAATGATAAAATAATTTGCATATATATATATATTTAATGAGAAAAGCCCCCCCAAAAACAATAATTTAATATATAATGATAAATAATGAAGTTATAATGTAGTATTATAAATATATTACATATATTATAAATATAATCATTCAGATAATTAAAATGCATTACATTATTGTGGCAGGTAAATCATTTAAATCATTTATAAAAACAACAGAAACACTGGCCTTAGAATACAATATATTGTCATTTCATATTATTGAACATAAGCCTATCATTGGCTAACAGTCCACAGCAATCCATTTTGCAATTGAATTCGTCAATCAGTTAGAGATTTATAATAGCAGCTTTTCTAAGGACGCGTCAATGTACACGTGTCAGACAGATGCTTCTAGAGCATCTCATTGTGGTCTCACATCTCATAGCATCATAAAGAGTGTTTTAAAGGTGTCAAGTTAAACCTAGTTTAAAACTTATGAACACACATTTTGAGATCACTGCATTTGGAATTGCAATCTGTCCAGCTGTGTTTGAACTAGAGCCTGACCGATATGGGATTTTTGAGACCGATTTTAGGAGCAAATTCACTGAGTACAGGTATGGTGGCCAATATAGGTAATCTTTGAGCTGAAATAAAAAAAAAACCTTTTCTATGAGGATTGTTCACCGATTTATCACCGTTATGACTATGTATATATAATATTTTTATCAAAAGTATATCTGACATTATTATACATTGTCAACAAATTCTAAAAATGAACACTGAGAAAATAAAGAATAAATACAAATAAAATGAATAGCTAAATAATCATCAGTACTGTTTAGTATCAGTCAAATTCAGACTATTTTAATACTGCCAGTCAATTATTGGCAGGTTGTAAAACAAGAAGCATTTACACCTGACGGGTCAAAAGAAAAACAGCGGCAGCGGTGTTGCACCGTATTCTGCTATACAAGTTATG
Organism: Xyrauchen texanus; assembly: GCF_025860055.1. Lineage (NCBI taxonomy): Eukaryota > Metazoa > Chordata > Actinopteri > Cypriniformes > Catostomidae > Xyrauchen > Xyrauchen texanus. The sequence goes on along the minus strand of NC_068279.1, from coordinate 56,080,892 downwards.
GGGAAACTTTCAACGGTAGAAAACCAGACTTTTAAATATTACATTTTATAAATGCCAGGACTGTAATTGTTCAGTTGTGGGGGTACCAAACTGCGAATCCTGAACAAAACTGTTTGGTGAATACATGTTTACACATTAGCTTCCACTCAGCTGACAAGCAATGAAAGCAGTTATGTGGTTAGCTAGTTAGCTATAAGCTCGTTGTCACGGAGAGTAAAAGACCAACTAGGTAACAATGCATTGTGAAATCAACACTCAACAGACACAATCAGGGGCGAAAATTTCATCAAAATGTTGGGGGGGGGGGACAATAACCATAACAATTCTCAAGAGCAATTTTTGAAGGGGACACCAAGGGTTTTTTTGTTGTTGCCCCGTTTGCATTTGTATTATTTTATTTCTTAAACAATTATTTTAAGAATATATCATTATATTATTTACAATACACATATTTTAATTATATTTTAATATAATTGAAAAAAAAACAAACAATTTATTCATACTGAATTAACACGAAATCGACAGCCCTAATTTTGATTTTAAATTAATTTACAGTAGGACCAATTATTGTATTACATTTATGTCTTTATAAAGTCTTTGTAAAGTCATACATTCAAATTAAACACAGCTTTTGCAAGAATTGTTTTCTCTACTCTGTTGAAATTAATTGACCTCATCATTTAGAGTATTCGGAACTGTTAAATACCTAATAATTCCCAAACCTACTCAATGTTCATCAGGGAAGTCTTCATTAAAAACTTTTTTTTTTTACAATACATATATAAAAAATGTAGGTCAATAGGTGCATATAAATGAAAATTATTAAATATTCTTCCTTGTTCATTTACTAAAAGTGTGGAAACCATGCCTTGATTATTTTTAAAATATTTAAATGTAAGAAGTAAAATACAATGCAAAATCTAGTTTAAGTCTACTTGAAGTAAAAAAAACAAGTAATTTCAGAGCAATTAAATAAATTAACAACTATACATTGAACACCTTGGACAGGATGAGGAATACAGAGATGTATTTTGTTTTTTTGCTATATTGCCCAGCCCTACTTGAGTGTTAGGGTAAACAACATCAGGTTTCAAAAGTGTTAAATGTAATTTAGGCTAACATTTTGTTATTGATGTAATTTGATAAACAGCCATGTACATGGAATAACATTACCTAGGTTTACAGTGGGTGGCTCACCTTCATACCGTCCTCAGGGGCTTTAACGGTGGGCTCGGGTTTGGAGGGGGGCCGCTCGCACCCAGGACTGGTGTAGGGCGTTGAGCGGATGATAACGGCCTTGTTGACCTGCATGATGGGCCGTTGGATGGGGTTGGGGAAGGGGCTGCTGGTGGGGGGTCTCATGTGCATGACCATACTGCCCTGAGGGCCAGAAACCTGCACACAACACATCATCAGGGCCGGCTCACATCATCACACGCACATCATTACATTCACATTCAGAGGTGAGTGATACCTGCTGTGTGTAATGACCTGAAAGAGAAGCAATGGCTGGAAGAGCTCCGGGTCCGGAGGGCTTTCCACTGGGGCTGACAGAACCGGATCTGAGTGGAAAACATAGAGAGAAACATAATGAAATACATACATTGTCACACATGAAAGAATCTTTCAAAGACCCAAATGGAAAATTATATTTATACTAAATTGTTTTGCAATCTAAAATTTGTGTATGTATGTAAACATATATAGTATTTCAAATAATAAATATTCATAAGCAAATGTGATTATTTACAGCTACCATTGTGCAAAGAGGCATAAAACAATTATCAAATATAGTTCTGAATATCTGCTAATAATCTAATTATCTAATAAATAAACGTCTACATACAATAAAGACACTTTTGTTTTCAATAATTCCCCATAACAATGCAAACTGACAGTTATTTTTCAGAGCTTTTGCTCCGCTATTCACCCAGGGTCTTTAGCCACTGCCTCAAACATCGGACACCGTCAGAGAAGCCTGGAGCACACCTGCTCCCAATGCAAACTGAATGAAAAGCAGTGGAAAAAGATTACCAAGTCAATGCACTGGGAGAGCGTGTGATCCGTGGACTAACTCAAGGTGAGCAAAGCCGGGGAGGGTGGCTCATCTCGGCTTGAATGACATGCAAGAGCCCCCTGGATGTGCAGTAGAACAGGGGGTTTGAATGAAAATGCAGTCGGGAGGATCAGTTCCTCCAGGCCCTCTGTGACGGTGACTGAAGCAGAGGAGGGTGGATCAGATCGCGGGTCCAAAAGCAGAGTGCATAAAAGTGCAAAAACAAACAGTACACTTCACAAATCGGCATGAAGGATATATACAACCCTCATGTTGTCGTTTTCATCTTTTCATTAGCTACACGACCCATCAGTCAAAAATGATCTAGCTTTGCACTGGCCGACTTTATCCAGAAACAAACATGGATGACGCAAATCTTTTACATCACTCGTGTCGACTGTACTTTTTTGAAGGACTACCCAATCACAACTGCACCGAAAATTTTGAGAGAGGGCTCATTTTGTTCATAAGACCCTCCCAAATATCATGTTTAGGTGTTTTGCTACTGACACACTACACAGAGTGCAAGATTTCACACAGAATGGACATGAATCATAACTTGTGTTGAATATGTAAAACCTGAAAAAAGACAGATTGATCAATATTTCTGCATATTTGTACATTTTTGGACTAAAATCTTTAATGGATTTTATTTATCTTGCAATGAAGAGCATTCCAAATTTGGAGGATTGTGCTCATCTGTGTTGGTTGGAAGACAATAAATGTAAATATACAAGTGGGTCATTTCTGTCCCACCAGTCTTTAAGAGGTTAAAAGATTAAAACACATGCATTCCAGCCAATCAGAATAGAATAGATAATATTAATTTAATTAATGAGTGAAAGTGTCCAATGAGAGGGTGGGTACTGAGATTGTGACGTCACGATTTTACATGCATGTTTAAACATGACGATTAATTTCTTTAGGAGTAAACTTTAATGAGGAAAAAAATACAGAGTGAGACTTTACTTAATTTAATGCTTCCGTTCTGTGTGATTTCCTCAATACTGAGTTGTTATATTTGCTCACCTGAAAGAGCCGCTGGGTATTCCAGGTGTGTGGTTGTGTTTGTCTGAGAACTGGAATCCTTTCATGTCCATCTGAGAGGGCTGCAGAAGAATACGCAATGATTTACCAGAGATTATATGTGATAATTTATACACACACACAGTGATTGGACACTTTAACCCACTTGTGTGTGTGTGTATGTGTGTGTGTGTGAGATTGTTGTGATGGGCTCTCACCTCTCTGCTGGCGCTCATGACAGGTGGCTGTGATCCAGGTGGCATCATACGGCGTGGCGCTCTGACAGACAGGTTCTGGTTCTGCTGCAGCTGGATGGACTGAGGCAGAATGAGATGCTGTTGGGCTGAACCGTACCGTAGCTGAGAGCCAGGCATGGGCATCGTCACCTGAACACAAACACGTTCAACATCAATGCCAAATTACTGTACAATTGTAAACCATAAGAAAACTAAAATTAAACAAAACTGGACACACCTGTGACCACACATCACAAGCTTTCAAACAAGAAATGCATGTTCATCATAAGATTGTAAACACATAATATGTTATGTATGAATTATTGCAATCTTTTCTTTAAATTTGTGGGTGTTCCTGTAAGTAGCACAGGGTATCTGCAGGTATCAGCACATCCAAATTAACATTTACATTTATGCATTTGGCAGACGCTTTTATCCAAAGCGACTTACAGTGCACTTATTACAGGGACAATCCCCCCGGAGCAACCTGGAGTTAAGTGCCTTGCTCAAGGACACAATGGTGGTGGCTGTGGGGCTCGAACCAGCGACCTTCTGATTAACAGCAATGTGCTTTAGCCCACTGCACCACCACCACTCCACCACTCCAAATTAATACTTTAAATACCCTTTTGAAGAACTTTTCAAATATATTTAAGACTTACATGTCACTTCAATCACAATCGAGGTTAAGGCATATACTTACCCACCACATGAAGTCATATATTAAAATGGCACACAGGTAATGTGAGAGGAAAGAGCTGGTTTGATACTGAATGCATACTGTGTGTATTTTTATACAGACATCTATAGTAGTTAGTAAAGTTATGCTTTTAAAGTACTTATGCTTTTGTTCCTTATTATATCCAATGTATCTTGACAGGATGTCACAACAAAAATGCTTTTTAGTGCACTCATTGAGGCTCTCATCAAACATGAGCAAAAATGACCTTGCATTATTAACACTACCAACAACCTTGAACAAGACTAAATAGAATGCCACACGTGAAACTTTTTGCTTTATCTAAACTATATTTTTACTATATCTGGGAAAATTGTTTGAAAAAGCTGGCAAATATCTTCATTCAACCTGAATGAGTGGTGCTTTGCCACTGTTCTGAGACATCACATAACTTCAGCCTGCCACAAAAATTTCACTTTTTCATTTATTTGCAACAAAACAGCAACACAAGCTCAAAGACTGCAAGATCGTGTAGATTTGCACTCTACAATACAATAAAATAAGACCTTTCCTCTCTGAACATGCCACACAACTGCTTATTCAGTCACTTGTCATAACTAGACTGGACTACTGTAACGCTCTCATTGCAGGCCTCCCTGCATGTGCAATTACACCTCTGCAAATGATCCAGAATGCAGCAGCATGTCTGGTCTTTAATGAACCAAAGAGAGCACATGTTTGTCTCTCTCCACTGGCTGCCGGTTGATGCACGTATCAAATTCAAGGCTCTGATGCTGCATACAAAACAGTCACTGGGTCTGCTCCAGCATTCCATAAAATAATTTATGCAGAACTACACTCCCGCCAGAAGCCTGTGGTCGGCTAAGGAACGTTGCCTTGTTGTACCAACACAGAGGCACCAAAAAGCTTTCCCCGACTCTCGGTTTCATCATACCACGTTGGTGTAATGACCTTCCCAAATCCATCCATGAACCTGACTCACTCTGTCTTCAAAAAAATGGCTAAAAACACATCTTTTCCATGAGCACTTAACTAGTCACTTAAAAAACCCCAAAACAATTTAATTTTGCAAGTGAAACTTTGTAGTATGACACTTTTCGTACAAATGTCTCCTTAAGATGATTCGCTCATGTTTTCCCCTTTTGTAAGTTGCTTTGGATAAAAGCATCTGCCAAATGAATAAATGTAAATGTAAACACAGTTGGCCTAATAAAAAGCAGTATTTACCAACATATATTTTTACTACAGCATTTTTGGTGAATTAACAGGATGTGCAAAAACAACAGTACAACTCACTTTTTTTTGGAACCCATTTGAATTTTATTTAATTATCCAATAAATAATAATATCACTGTGATCCCCAGTCAAGTTTATTATTATAAAACACATTAAATTATAATAATTTTGAGAATTATGTATTTATATAATAGTAAATTATTTCTGTAGTATTTACCGTACATTCTAAAACTTTAATGAACACAGATTCCCTGTTTAATCGTCGTAAAATCACTATAAAAGGACAGCTGTGCTCTCGTGCTCTTGCCTGTATGAGTTGTGAGTCCATGAGTTGTGACGTGCTCATTCCAGCAGCACCGTCGTACACCAAAGGCTGACTGCCGCTAATGGGCTGATAGTGAGATCCAGACTGCGATTTCAACAGCTCTGATGGCTGCATGCCAGGGAACGCAGAGTACGGCCCTTTGAGAGGAGCACCTCCAGACAGCACCATGGCACTAGGCTGAGACAGGTTTGGATGCATGTACACCTGAGACCTAAAAGACAACAGGCAGACACAACCGTCTGGATTTTTTACCTGAACAACTGTGATGGAGTTCATCTCAATGCAGACAATTATCAGTCTCTGCATTACATCAGAGTTCACTTCGTTTGGTGGGTATGAAAGTGGTTCTTTACTCAGGCGTGCATCTGTGAACTGAACCCACTTCTGGTCTGGGGTTAATGTTGACTCCAGTACAGTTCACAGATGGTATGGAAGCAAATTGGTCCAATTTATGGAAGTGTACCACTACTGATAATACATCCATTATAGTACAAAGCATTTCTCACTGCCAGGCCCACAACTTAACATAACTTGATCACTACCAGGCTGACACTCAAACTGATGACACAAACATACCAAACAATACAATGTGAACAGAGAGCTATGGACCATGGCCGAGTTACCTGAATGGAGGGATGGAGTTGAATATCTCTTGTGACTGAGATACAGGAAGCGCTCCACGTAAACCCAGCTGAGCCTGAGCCTGAAGAGACGTGTGCAGAGAGATGGGGATCTGCTGAGGGGTTGCCTGCACGCACACACACAGGAAACATGGGTTATTCACATACTCATTGTTCATATTCCTCTCGACCAATACATTTTCATGACTCTTCCAGCAGTTTGTGATTACTTGAAGGATTATCTATTATATAGAAATAGCTATGGCAGAGATTTGTCTGGTACCCTTTCTTAGAATAAACAGATTTAAAGCAACCGGTCAGGTCAAACAAAAAGTCCTGCAGCCAACTTGCACCATTTGCACTCAGACCCAGGGTTTCTTGGGTGATCTGATCTTAAGTGGTCAGGTGTGACTCATCGCGGTTTACACCTGGTCACTTAAATGCATTGTACATCAATTAAAATGTGTACTATTGCATTATAATAAACCACGAAAAAGTAAAAAAATACAAAGCACCAATAAAAAAAGCATGCTGTTTCTCCCAGATGCAGCTGAAATGTAATCCAAGCACAAACACATGACTCTTTGCATATACTGAATGTTTTTTGCCAATAAAAGCCTTATAAAACTTATGAATGCTTATCATTGTTTTCCAGTATACCATAGAAACATGTGAAAAATAATCTACTGAAGCAGCAAACTTTGCAAAACACAAAATTGATGTCACTGCCAATACTTTTGGCCACGGCTGTATTACCTGCATTAACTGAGCTTCAGATGTTCGTGCTTCTCATCTGTGTTGATATCAAAGACACACTGAAGAAGATCTGTGAAGTTCATGTGTTTGTGTATATACTGTATATCCACTTTTTTACATTTTACGATTGGACGGTTATTACCTTTTAAAGCCGCTCGTAACTGGCAAAGTTTAAACTTGTTTTTGCACAGCGGTTGATAGGTTAGTGCGTCACTGCTGTCAGGGACGCACACAGGATGGATTAGCGTTACACCTCAAATGCGGTGTGGTAGCATGCGTTTTTGACTACCTTCGTATTTGATTTCTGTGATCCGATCAAAAAGTTTTAGACCCCTTTTAGAACTGTATTCAGCACCGACCACCCCAAACACATCTTAAAACCAACTGTAAATGGGATCACATTTGCATACTTGAATCAAGTATGTTTCTTACATTTTCAGATATCAACCAACAGTTTACTCCGTCGACTCTGCATATTAAACTGGGATAGGAAAAAGCATTTTTAACATAAACTTCACACACTTCACATTTAAACAATTCTCTTTAGGGTGCCAATGTTTCAAAACTAAAAACGAACAGTCACAAAAGAACAAGTACTAGTGTATATTCACTAGAGCAAGTTTCATGAATGATATTTCCAGGTTTTTCATGATTGTGCAGAATCTCTTTAAACGGCTCACATCATCAAAATACTGGAAGACAATTCTATATTTCTAATGCTGGGTCAAAACAAAACGGAGTCTGAATCACTCAGGATGTGTTTGCGGACGTGTACCTGCTGGTAACTGGGCTGCTGAGTCAACGGTGGCACGAGCCGTGGCTGACTGTTAAACACATGACCATCCAGATACAGAGGAGGGATGTGACTGCCTACAGACACACAATACAGAACAGCATTCAGAGAGACACAACCACTGAACATTTTATTAATAAGAGTGCTCACATTCACACAAGAGCAGACCTTGCATGGAGACGGAGGGAGCGACTGAGGCCACAGGCATGGATGGCATAGACATGCCACTGAACGAGCTGTAGCTGACGGCGCTGGAGGAGCCCACGCTGCAGGCTGGCTGAGTTCCAGACCCCATGCCGCTGGGAGAGCCCTGCTCTGGAAGAGACTGAGAGTTCTCCCACGCCTTACGAGCTGACTCCATCTGACAGAAAAAAACAACAAATGGTTTATTATCATCATTCATAGAAATGCATACATCCTCATACTTCTATAAGAGGTCATTCAAAAGCCAGATAACAGCAGTTTTTCAGAGGCCTCTCATTCATAAATTTCTGCTGAATCACAAAGCTATCATATGGCTTCAGAAGACTCTGAATATAGCGCACAAATCAAATGCACTACTTTATTAGTGCTTTGATGGTTCTTTTGTCATTTCTGGAGCTTGATCGAAAGAACTAACTTGAGTAACACACAGCATCGGATTTGGATGGGTCTCGTTTGTCCAATACCTGATCCATTTTCAAAGGTTAGTTTCAGAACAGACACTGGTGCATCCCTAAAATAATTATCAGTGGTTGTGTTGTTCTTGTCATGTGATTTTATTAAATCCCTCATGACAGCAGATGCGATGCGGTTACCTTGAGTGTGAGGTCAGCGGACGGGAAGCTGATGGGGTTCAGGTTTATTCCAGACTGCAGATGTTTTCTACGCAGAATCGGGATTGCTTGATTTAAACCCGCCTTGGCAAACACATTAACAATAGAACAAATGGGTCAAATTTCTTCAAACATGAATGAAGCAGTAAACATCACACTTGTAGCTCATGTACGCACGTTCCCAGCGAGTGCATCCTGCTGCTTGGTGACCGGGTTGGACACAGGAACTTGTGTGGACACCGGAGGAAGGCTGAAGTCTGAATCTTTTGCACTGACGCCAAACTCAATGGGCGGCACAGGAAGAACATTGTCCACGTGCAGGTCTACTCCGTTGACGGGAGTGATGGGTCCCTCCAGACGCTCCATTGCCTCAGAGCCCTTGCGATTCTTCAGTGAGCGCTCATTACCGATGGGGCCGGGTTTGTGTTCTTTACTCTGCTCGGGTCCAGCGTCTGAATCCTGGAGCACAGAGGAGCGGAACATGTACATGAACATCAGCTTTTCCAAAACAATTGATTTGAGGTGTAGCCTGACACAACTGTGCAACTGTGTTTGGTCACTTTACATGTCGGTCAGACAGTCTCTTCCTGTCTAATTGGGCAGTTTGTGGTCAGAATAAGCTGAATTGAATGATCAGTACCTCTGAATTCGGTTCACTTCCCGTGTAGGACACCTGTTTCGTCCAGGAATCACCACCTGATGATTGGAGAGTCAGAGCTTTAGGAAAAAAATCAAAACCAGTTATTAACAGCATCAAATAAGAAAAATAATTTGTCAATTTATACAAGCATCTAATCGGATTCCAAAAAGTCTTCTTCAGGTCCTGTTAGCGTTACCTGTGCTGTTGGTCTCCCAGATCTCTGTACCCAAGTTGCTAGTGGAGACCACATCTTCAGGCTGCTCGATGGACATGCTGCCCTGCTTCTTAGCAAAACGAGGCGGCATATTTGAAGTGATTGTTCTGTTCTTTACCAAAACCTACAGAGGCACAATCACAGAACTTTAAATTCCAGTAGCAGACAATCATGCAATACATGTTGTTACTTCATACAAGCAAGATAACCTCTGCATTTGAAATGGACACAGTGGTATTTTCAGGTGTCTGCGGACCAGTGCATTTACTATAAACTGAAGGACTGGGAGCGTGATTCATGCAATCACGTCATAATCAGTCAAGGCCGTCAGACCGAGTGATGACTTACTGGAGTACCCTGACCTTTCCTCCTGCGCTCGTCTTCCATTGGGTGCCGCTGTTTTTTGGACAGAGTGTCCTGGAACACCTCTGGACTGGGTACAGAAGCTCCTGAGTCACTCTCAACTGGAAAGAAACAGGTGTTACACTGACAGCTCCAACACTTAAGAACAAAACACATGAGCTACTCGATGTGTCATAATGTGGAACACACGAAAACACTTTTGCTGTTTCACTTATTTTAAAATTATACCAGAGCAATGAGCATTGCTGAATTCTTGTTTATTATTAGTTGACACACACTGATTAATATATTCTAATCGACCCTTTGCTGAGCTCCGCCCCCATGGGTTACTGTTGATCACTCAGACAAACATTGCTGAACTTCCAGTGAATGGTGCGTTTTTTTGGTAAAACATGATCAAACTGAAGCGAACATCTTAAATGGGAGCAAATGAAGTGTGACTTAATTTTTTAAAAGTTAAAATTATACCGTAAAAACTGAATCTGAATGGAGCCAAATAATCACAGACACTCAAATATAACAAAATTATGTATTATCCCCATTTCTCCCAACTTGGAATGCCTAATTCCCACTACTTAGTAGGTCTTTGTGGTGGCGCAGTTACTCACCTCAATACGGGTGGTGGAGGACAAGTCTCAGTTGCCTCCGCTTCTGAGACCGTCAATCCGAGCATCTTATCACATGACTCGTGCATGACACCGCAGACTCACAGCATGTGGAGGCTAACGCTTCCTTCTGCGATCCATGCACAACTGACCACATGTCCCATTGAGAGCGAGCCCCACTAATCACCACCACGAGGAGGTTACCCCATGTGACTCTCTACCCTCCCTAGCAACCGGACCAATTTGGTTGCTTAGAAGACCTGGCTGGAGTCACTCAGCACACCCTGGATTTTACGCGCTGAGATACCCAGGCCCACAGAAAAGGATAATTTGATAGTGATTACACACCTGAAAACATAAGTGTAAGTGAAAAGAACTGCTCATAATGTCTCTCCAACACTCCCTACGTTGCTGTGAATGCAATATTTTTTTATTAATCGCATCTACTATGACCTGAATCAATAAATTCATGTTAAGTTATTAGCTTATTATTTACTAATAATTCATTATTTACTCACCCTAATGCAGTCTCAAACTTGTATAACTTTCTTCTGTGGAACACAAACAAAGATATTTTGATGGATATATGATGTGAATATATCCATACAATGTTAGTCAATGGGATCCAACACTTTAAAACTCCAAAAATGAAATAAAGGCATCATAAAGTTAATCCATACGGCTACAGTGGTTTAATCCATTATTTTAGAAGAAATAGATTATACCAATGGAGTCTTTGGATTATCTTTATGCTTCCTTTATGTCCTTTTTGGAACCTGAAAGTGTTGGACTCCATTGACTTGCATTGTATGGACAAACAGACATACCTCAATCAATATTTCTCAGTTTGTATTCTGCAGAAGAAAGTCATACAAGTTTGAGATGGTATGAAGGTGATTATATAATGAGAAATGTATCATTTTTAAATGAATTATCCTTTAAGTGAAGAAATAATACTTCTTTACGCCTCTAAATTATGGACGAAAGCTAACGAATGTCTTGATAAACATGTACTAATGCTAACTGCGATACAACAATAACTGACTCACTATATAAATTATTTACAATGAGTGTGCATTCAATTTAAATGATTCAATGGTCTGTCTTTAATTACTTCTTTAACAGATGGTTTTATCTGAAGCCACTACATTTCTGGCTTACTTGGGTAACTGCTGAGGTCATACTGGGACAGAGGTTCTGTTATGTCCCCCTTCGTATTTCTGGGTTTTAGGTCTTTCTCAATGATCTTTCCAGTGGTTTCAGTCGTGCTGGTGGAAAGACTATCATAATGGTCCACACTGTACACAGATGCTGATCTCAGAACTGGGACAGAGTCTTCTGGAACTCTGTCGAGTGAAGACATTTTCATGCATTTCATTCAGTGTGAATTAGATCAAACAAAATAAAAATATCTGGATTGTAGAGTTTTGTGAGTGGGGGCTTTATGTTATCAAGTTGATGAACATACCGTTTGTTGTTGGAAGAGATACCATTCTGCCAGCTCTCGTTTCTACTGCAGGGACCCGCACTAGATGGCACGTCAGCTGTACGTGTTATCATCTTGTTCTCCACAGACACTTCAGTCTTGCGGTTCTGTCTTTCCACAACAGGCCGCTGGCTAGAGAAGCTTCGTTTAGAGAGCTCTCTCTTCTCAGGGCTGGCGTCACCGTGGGCCACCTCTGTCAGCGCGTCACCATTTGGCCCTCCTCCTCGCTTCTCCCTCCAGTCACTGAAGTCGCTGTTCTCGGATCCAGTCTCCCAGTCCTCACACTGACTCTGACCCTTGACATCCTGTGACCTTCCGCCCAAGTAGTGGTTGGGCCAGTGCTTCTCTCCACCCTTGGAAAGACCAGACCATGGATTGGGAAAGTCTCCATTAACATAATCTTCACTATTCCATTGACCTCCTTCACGTTCTTGATGCAGGCGCCTGAAGCGTGGAGGTTTATCCTGGCGCGGGGGACGACGCCTTCTCAGCGGTCTGTCGGGATTATCATTATCTAAATAGTAACTTCCTTCTCGGTCCTCGATGCCATTCTCTACAAAGCGTCCGGTAAATTTAGAGGGGTATTTCAGGGGCTCACGCTCCAATGAGTGTTTGGAATAGGATTCTGAACTGAAGTTGTATCCGTTCTCTTGTGTGGTGTTGCTTCCAATCTGACTTCCTCTGCCCCTCCAAGTGGAAATGTCCCTCGATCCATATCCATGGTTGAATCCAGCATTAAGGCGAGGGGGCAAGGACCTTCCAAATACTCTGGTCGATTTCATCTTGTCCCAGGAATCACTGCTTGCACTCTGATCATCCGTGTAGACCTTGTTCGATCTCCACGACTCTCGGTCGGCCCTCTTGACCTCTTGATCTCCAAACACAGGGAACGAAGCCTCTCCGTTTTCAGAGGCCTTCTGGCGTGGCCGTTTGGGCAGCTCCTCACATTCCGAGGCTTCGCTGTGCGTCTCACTGACGTTGCGTCTGCGGGATTTGCCTCGTTGCAGGTCCTCGCTTCTAAACTCTCGGCCTCCACGTCCTCGAGCAGGTCTTTGCATGCTGGTGTTGTTGTAGGATACTCTGTTGTTATCATTGCGTCCTCCACGTGCTCCACCATGAGAACTGAACTCTCTGTAGCCGCGACCACGTCCTCGACCTGCTCCTCTGGCCCTGCCGAATGCCTGCTCTTCGTCAATGAATATCCAGTTGTTGCGGCGTGGTGCTGGCGGCTCTCTGCTCTCCAAGACGTCTATAGAATGAGACTTGATATCATCCCAGCAGTTCTCCTTATGCAACTCTTCAAGCGGGTTGGTAAATTTCTCGACTTCTGGAGGTTCTGCTTGTTTCTCTGCAGTGGAGGCGACAGTCGGTGGAGCGGAGTGTCTGTTAGACTGAGGTGGGGCATCTTTCTTCAGGTCATAAACGTTGGTCACCACTTCCTTCTCGAGCCTGTAGGGGGGCTTCTCTTCGGGTTCAGATTTGGGTTTCTCGTTCTCTTTGTCGTCGACCTTCAAGGGTTTCAGCACAGGTTTCTTGATGGGTCCAGTCCTCCTGAAAGTTCTGCTACTGGACTCTGACGGTTGACTAATACTACTGCTGCTGCTGGATCCTTGGTCAGACCACTGGGTCAGACCACTGCCATCCTTTCTGTCCTTCCTACAGAAGTCAGAGTCATGGCTCTTAACCTTGCTGTCATAGCCCTCGTCAAAGGACTCTGTGATGTCTTTCTGATGTCTACTAGAGGAGATGTCCCTGTGGTCTGATTTATAGAATTCCCCATGATGACTCCTGCCTAGAGCCAAGAACCCCTCATGGTGAACCTCTTGCTGAGACCCGAGAGACACGTCTGAGCCTCTGCTCTGGCAGAAAACTTGATGGGTCATATCCTCTGCTGGACTGTCCACACATTCATGACCTCTGTCCTCATAAGAGTCATGCCTGGAGATCGACCTATCGCTCCGGTCAATGTTCTCATGCGGTCTCTGGTAGGGTGGGGTGAAACTGCGGGCAGAGGGGTAGCTGTCTTGGTTCCACACTTGGTTGGGTTCAGTGGACAGTGCCCTCCTCTCTTGATGCATGATGAGACGGCAGCCATCATCAGATGCAGAACTTGGACTATTGAGGTGATCCTGCTGAATGACAGGTTTAACCAGTCCTTAAAAATAAAAACATAAAAAAATCAGCACCAGACTAAATAAATGGGTGTGGGTTTTAAGCATATTGCTATGCAATTGCTAGGTCGTTAGATATTGTTAGTTATTATTAACCAACAACTATAAGATATTGTTTGTGGTTGTCACCGCATTTCCAAGGTATTCTGGGTGGTTGTTTGCGCAATCCAAAGCAGTTACTACAGTGTTCTGAGAGATTGTTCATGTGCGTGCAGTTGCTATATGCAATGTGGTTGCTAAGTGGTTTTGGTTCATTTTAGCACATTCCTTTGTGGTTGTGTTCTGGTTGGTTTCTAGGATGCTGCAAGGGCATCACTACAGTCTTCCTAACGTTGTTAGCACGTACCAATGCAGTTGCTAGTGTTCTGAGTGGTTGCTAAGGCACTGCTACATGGTTGCTAGCTGTTAAGTGGATGACAGCAAATTACTATGGTGTCCTTGGTGGTGGCTATGGTGTTGCTAGGGCAGTGCTTCTCAATTATTTTCTGTTACGCCCCCCCCCCCAGGAAGAAGTAAACATTTCACGCCCCCAACTCTCCGCCCCGACTGTAAATAGTATCATTTGTCTATAAAATTGTTATAAGTACACCTCTGCATAACATTGTATCCTTACTAACATAAAAAAAAAGAAATATAGATCAACTTACAACAAAGAATAACATTATTAACATTGTTTTTTAGTCTGTAACAGAAAAGACTTAAAGTGCATCAATTTGCCTGAAATAAAAAAAAAAATGCAATCCTTATTTAAACTGTAAATGTTTTTTGACCATTTGATACTAAAAAATTTTTTTATATAATCAATAAATAATAATAAATTCAAATTGATCAGCAACATTAACTCAGGAGCACAATATATAAAACACTTTGACCTATAAAACAAAAATGAATAAAACAATGTGTGCATGAATAAAACAATGTGTGCAAACAATTGTCATGTCAAAACGCACATAAGCAATAAACAAACAGTCTTTGTTGCTGTCAGTTGCTTCATCGAACTGTAAGGCAAAACGTTTGTCTTTGAGTTTATCTACCAGCTGTTCTTTAAGATCGTTAGCAATGTCATTTATACGTCTGGCGACAGTGTCATTGGACAGAGGTATAGTTTTTATTTTTGCAGCACTTGCGTCATCCAGCATGACAGAGACCATGTCTAATGCGGCAGGCAGTATCAGCTCCTCTGCTATGGAGTGGGGTTTTTTGCACTGAGCAATTTGGTACGCCACCTTATATGACGCTAACAGTGCTCGCTAGTTTGCTGAAGTAGCATTCACAAAGCGGGACGATTGTTGACAATATTCGGCACGTTTTCGCTGAAAAAACTCAAGCGGCTTAACAGCGTGATTGGGGTGTAATGTCTTTAAGTGACGCCTTAATTTATTTGGCTGCATGCTGTCCGCTGCCAACATTTTTAGACACAGTAAACATACCGGTCTTTCCTCGTCTCCAACCATAGTCACAGTGAAGCCAAGCGCTACATACGCTTCGTCATATTTCCTCGTCTTAGCTTTCGGTAGACTTACGTTTTTCTCATTATCTCTGTCTTTCTCCGCCTTTCTTTTCATCCCCGTTAAATATTTTTCCATGGTGTCTCACGGGTTTGTTATCTGCACTTCATATCTCCTGCTCTGTGCTGTGTGTTCTTCTTCGTTGCAAAAAAAGCATGTTCCCCAGGGTCACACGCACCCCCCCGGCATCGCTCCGAGCCCCCTCAGGGGGGCGCACCCCACTATTTGAGAAGCACTGTTATCACCAGTGTTCTGAATGGTTGTTAGTTCATACCTATGCAGATACTCATGTTTTGGGTAATTGCTGGGGCATTGCTTCGCATTTGCAAGGGTTTCCTGGGTTGTTGCTTCCAAGTCAAGAGTCCACCCTCAAGTCCCTATAAGCTCTTTTCCACCATCAGGTCGAACAGTTCTGAACATGGCGAAGAACGTTTCCTTTAGCATTATCACTTGAGCATGGTCCGATACTTGATTTATTTTTTTTGCACGGTTAGCTAACAGTGCTCAACTGGAGGAACGTTTTTAGTACAAATCAATTTGCCAACGTCAAGGTAACTCCATTGTTTCTAGTAAGCTGGCCAAGTTCACTAATATTTGGGTGAAGTTAATAAAAATAGTGTATGTTTAGTGTATCTTCATGATTTTATGATGAGGGTTTAACTAGTATAGTACATTGGTTGAATTTCAATTGCAATTGATCATCCTTATGTCTTACTCACTCTGAAGGATAGGGCTCTTGATGCAAGTATTCTAAAGGGAGCACAACATTACTGTATAAATACCTTTTGCTAATAGTCTTGCATAAGGGACCTTTGTGAATTTGTTTTCTTCTGTTTTGGAAACACTCTTCGAGTGGCATCCCAGTGCCCTTCCGGGGTGCAAAAATGCAGTTTGGAAAACGGCCATTATTTTTCTACACACCTTTTTTACCAGGAAACTAGATTATGCCAGCTAGCTCTTTAAACCTCAATGTATCACTCATATAATTTTTTTCAAAACATTTCCTAGTCTGGGAACTTTTAACTTTGTGTGTTCATGTCCAGTGGTATACATCACCTCTCAGCATATAATGGGAAACCTCTCGACTTTTCTCTTTGCTTTCATTTTTTGGAACATGAGCTCTCTATCCTTTGCTTTGACAGATTAAAAACCAGGGAAAAAAATCAGGCCTAAAAACTGGAATATGCAATCGTCCACCTTGTGCAAATGTTTACCTCACATACTGTCGCAAACTGACGTATGCGTTACGTCAGCTGGCCCTGATTAACACTGTTTCGCAATGAGGTTTTTCAACAGATTGGCTCGATGGTGGAAAAGAGGTTTATGATATTCTGGTCTCTAGATAGGACTCGAGACCTTCCTTCAAGGTAAATCTATGGGATTTTTTTCACCCATTTTATCATCCACAAGGTGAAATGGTAAGTCTGATCTCTAAGTAAAGTGACAGCACACCTCTCCTCAACAAGACACATGATTTGAGGGATCATTCATGTCTGTAGCACAAACGCTGCAGGACCACTTACACACTCAACACTGTTTAATAATTTGGTAGTAATAGTAATGCTTCACTAAGCAAACACCTAACAATAAATAAATCAGGGTTATCTCTTCATTTACCAGATGAAAGAATACCAGTAGGGTAGAAATCCCCTTGAGCCATGCGGAGGTCCATATAGGGTGGCATCATCATCCAGCGTGGGTCAAAGCCCAGCACATGAGTGGGGTAAAAGCCTCTTTGTGGGTGAGCAGAGCTGGACTGGGTGGGGTGACCTGACTGCTGCCATGATGACATCTTATACACTTGCTCCTAGAGAGCAATCAGAAAACAAACACATTAAAATAAAAAAAATGACACAAAACATCATAATTCAAACATAAAATGACAAGTGTACACTGGCCACAAAAAGTATTTCAAAACTTAAAATTTCAAAGCCAGTGTCTTCTGCAAACCAATGACTCTTGATCTTTTCTAAGAACTAAACTCTCTGATAACCATTTTTGCAATGAACATTGTGAAAGATTTAAAAGTTCACACTTCACACCTGACAACAGGTGTAGTTCAACATTAACTATCTGCGCATTTAATGAATTAGCAAGAATTAGCATTTTAACTAATGAAATTGTAATTTTAATTATAATTCACATCCTGAAAGTGATTAAATGCTAATACCTCTTTCCAAAGTTCCACTTGCATTTAATGACCATATAGTAGGGGTGTGACGAGGCGCATACTCCACGAGACGAGACACGAGATTGGGTTCACGAGAACGAGACAACACGAGATTTTTACACAATTTTTAAGAAATCCTCAATGATGAAATATATGAATGGAAAATAGTCTTTTATTCAAATGAAAATCAAAAAAATGCAAAACAATTTAGGTGCATTTTGAAATCAACTTGTAATGAATGTTATTTTACTTCTATTTTAATGAATTCTATGCAGTAAAGGACATGCAAACACTGCAAAATGTTTTGCTATAAACTCTACCGACTGGCTTCTCCCCTGTACGATTTCACATGAGAAATCTAACTCCTTTCCACAAATCGAACATAAAAAAATATAACAGTATAAATAAAATAAATATATAAATAACAGAAATAACACTTTAAATGCAAACAGTAGTACTGCTCTCTCAAAACTACAAGTGCAAACAGAAACGTTAGTTACACATGTAACTGTGATTCTGTGAATTCCGGATGACCGCCAGAGGCAGTATTAAACACTACTGGATTATCGCAGCGCCAGCCATATAGGTCGAGAGAACATACCAACAAAGTCACATAGTGACATATGCTGAGCCCTGGGGGTTATAAACCACAGCCGCTCAGCACTCTGCCTCGGTACGCCTTTCTCGCGCATTCCGAGTGACCAAGAACTCTGGCGGTCATCCGTAATTCACAGAACCACAGTTACATGTGTAACTAATGTTCCGTTTCATTCCTACTGACCGCCAGAGGCAGTAATAAACACTACTGGATGACCCATACCAACATAGTCATGAGGAATGCCACTGGCCTGTTGAAAAATTAAGGCCGCTCCTGAAGAACTGCAGAACTCACAGCATGATGAGCAGCAACGTTGACCTTATAAAACCTGGCAAACGTGCATGGGGAAGCCCAGGTAGCGGCAGTGCAGATGTCCGCTAATGAAACTCCTCTAAAAACAGCCCATGAAGATGAGATGGCCCTAGTGGAATGGCAAGTTAGCCCCCGGGGCAATGGTTGCCTTGCTGCCTTGTAAGCCAGTATAATAGTTTCCACTATCCAGTTTGACAACCTCTGCTTCGACACTGGAGCACCTTTCTTCACACCACCATAGCAGACAAATAACTGGTCTGACTGTCTAAATTGAGCAGTAGTGTCTACATAACGCTTCAAGGCGCGAAAAGGACACAAGTTGAGCACTTGAATCAGACCCTGAAGAAGTCTGAAAAGAGGCCAGTTCAATGTGCTGGTTAATGAACTGATGAAGAGGGACTTTTGGAAGAAAAGAAGGATTGGGTCGTAGGACCACCCCGGAGTCATCCGGCAACCAACGCAAGCACAATTCGCTAACAGACAGTGCGTGCAACTCACTGACTCGTTTCGCAGAAGCAATTGCCAACAAAAAGGCAGTCTTCAAGGTTAAACATTTCATGTCAATGCTTTGCAAGGGCTCAAACTGGGATGAGCAAAGGAATGCAAGCACAAGTGGCAAATCCCTCACGGGAAAGTGAGGATTCCGAGCAGGCTTAAGATGGCGTGCACCCTTCAGAAAACTGCAGAAAAGACTGTGAGATCCAAGAGAAGATCCACCAATTGGAACATGATATGCAGAAATAGCAGCGACATACACTTTCAACGTGGAAGCCGCTTTGCCCTCCTCCAGTAAATGTTGAAGAAAACTTAAGATGCTCGGAATGTCACACGTTGCAGGGTCGAGCCCTTGCTTCTCACACCATGCAGAAAAAAGCCTCCAAGGGCCAGCATAGATCTGTCGTGTGGAAAAAGGCCTAGCATTGGAGATTGTGTGAATAACCGCAGGATTACAATCTTCCAGAGAAGGATTTAACCCAATGGCCAGACCCAAAGCTGCAGGCGAGCTGGATCTGGGTGCCAGACGCTGGCCTCCAGTTGGGAGTGGAGGTCCTTCTGGGGGGAAGCTTCCATGGATTGCCTGACAGAAGTCTTAGCAACAAAGGAAACCATGGTCTGGCTGGCCATCTTGGTGCCACGAATAGTACTCTGTGCTTGCACAGGGAGATCCTGTGTAACGCCTCCCATAACAGAGGGATAGGTGGGAATGCATATAGTAGGCAGTTCGGCCATTCATGAGCCAGTGCATCCTGTCCCAAGGGGCTGGACACTTCTGTCCTTGCGAACCATAGACGACAGTGAGTGGTCATCTCCGAAGCAAAAAGATCAACCTCTGCTCTTCCAAATCGAAGCCAGATCTCCTGCACAACATCTGGATGAAGTCTCCATTCTCCTGGATGTACCAGATCCCTGGAAAGAGCATCCGCTGTCTGGTTGCATGTTCCTGAAATATGAGCTGCCCTCAGTGAAGCAAGTCGCGGCTGGCACCATGTCAGGATCTCGTGCGTAGGCTGTAGAGATCTGCGGGATTTCGTGCCGCCCTGGTGGTTTAGATGGAACACTGTTGAGGTATTGTCGGACCGAACGAGAACATGGCGGCCTGCCAGGACTGGCATGAAATACTTTAATGCATGAACACTGCACGTAGTTCCAGAAGGTTGATATGTTCTGTTGTCTGGGTCGGTGTCCAGCGCCCGCAAATACCCCTCTGGTTCCATGTTGCCCCCCACCCTGTGAGGGAAGCATTGGTCGTGACCAACTCCCGTCGAGAGGGAACCACACCCAGGGGCACTCCTGTCTTCAACAACTCCACCTGCCTCCACTACCTCAACGCCCGTAAGCAACGGTGAGAAATTACAATCAGTCGATGGCGATGTTTGGTGGGATCTAGTTGCAAACTGTTGTTCCACAACTGAAGTGGTCTGAGGTGGAGTAAACCTAGGGGAATCACCACTGTAGCAGCAGTTAACATCCCTATTAGTCGTAGGACTACCTGGTACTGTAAAGAGACACCCGGGCGAAAGCGAGCCAAGAGTTCTAGAATGTTCGTCACACGTTCTTGAGACAGGGAGGCAGACATTAGGGTTATTCCTATGAATGTAGTGGTCTGTGTTGGATTCAGACAGCTCTTTTTCACGTTCACAGAAAACCCCAACTTCTGCACATGTCTCAAAAGCAGTCTGGAGTCTTGCACAGTCTGCTGTTTTGTGGGGGCACAAAGAAGCCAGTCGTCCAGATAAGGCATAATACGCATACCTCTCATCCAAAGAGACAGAGCTGCGCTCACACACCTTGTGAAGACACGAGGAGCAAGGGAAAGACCGAAAGGTAGAACCTTGAACTGGTAGGCTTGATTCAGGAAACTGAAATGCAGAAACTTTCTGTGATGAACAGCAATTGGGATGTGAAAGTATGCATCTTTCAGGTCGACACTTACAAACCAATCGTCTGCTGCCACAGACCGAAGAACGTCGGCTGTGCGCAGCATTCGTAAAGGAAGGACCTTCAGGAACAAATTCAGATGCCTCTAATCGAGAATTGTGCAGAAACCACAGTCCTTCTTCGGAACAAGAAAATATGTTGAATAAAACCCCTCTTCCTGAACTAGGGGATGAACTTTTTCTATGGCTCCCTTCTGTAACAGTGAATGAATTTCCAGAGAGAGGGCCATTGAACAAACTGCATTTTTGACAAGTCGCAGCTGTGGCCTGCCTGAAAAAGACATTGGTTTGGGCAGATTGGACAGGTGACTCATCAAGTCCTAGACGAGCAAGAGCCATTCGAAGCACAGCCAAAGTATCATCAGAAGAGGGCTGGGCCTGTCCAGATGACTGGACTGACCCCCCACTCGACCCCTCCTTTGCTGGAAAACCAGCGAAAACATCCTGAGGTGATGGTTGCGCCGCAACATTCACAGCATTCCCATGATCATGAAAAAAAAAGAGTCAGAAGCAATCGTAGAAAGCACATCCAAGTCAGAATGATGTGAAAAAGGAGGGGAATCAAGGGACTCTTCCCCGGTTCCACGATTCAGAACATTCTCATCCTCCTGTGTCATCTTCACAGGTGTAGAAGATGTTACAGGCTGAAGCGAGTGCAGCAGGCGTTTCAGCTCCGCCATCTCTGAAGAAAGTACAGAAACCGTCTTAGAGAGTGAATTTTCCTCGACACGCGAATGTTCATCACTTCGCGATGTGGCCCTCCTCTTAGATGGGAAGGGAGCGCCGGCTGCCGCAGACGCCCTGCGCTTCTGAGTGCGAGAAGGGGCTACATCCAACTGCCCGAGTTTCACCGTTGAATTGGGGTCTAACTCAGCAAGACGGAGCCGCCGTTCCGACATAGGTAAAAGACTGCAGTGCAGACACGGGTCCGTGAGAGCCTCTCTCAGATGTTGAACACCCAAACACGACGGGCAGATGTCATGACCGTCGTCCGGGAGGAGATTATTAGGGCACAGCTTACAAGTCAGTGGGAAACCAGTGGCAATCGAGCTGTGAGCCATAGTTACTCGCTAATAACACCTTCGGATAGAACCGTAAGGTTTAATTCAAGCAGAATGATCGTAACGAAGCAGAATACAGGAAAAAAATAATTATATAATTCCTGCGGGTGAACAGACAGGTAATGTCCAGAATATCTCACGAAAAAATAAATAAATGTCTAAAATGGCCGATGGATTGAACCAAGGGGCGCAGAGTATCACATAAGTTCGAGGAAAAAAGTTCAGAACAACTGTGAATAATGAAAATGTCAACGGGAGACCGTTAACTTATAGCGCGGAAAACACCAGCCACCGGATAGCACCGAGAGGCACAGAGTGTTACCGACGAAAAAGAATGAAAACACACCAAAATGCGGCTAAAAACACTTCAAATCCGTTGAAGTGGCGTAGATGCGTGCTGACACAGCTTGTGAGGACGATATCTCGCTGCTCTTGTAAGTTGCACTTGACAGCGCAATCTATCACTTTTGTAAAAACAACCTATCTCAACCAGGCGAGAAAGCGAAAGAGCCAGAGTGCTGAGCGGCTGTGGTTTATAACCCCCAGGGCTCAGCATACGTCACTATGTGACTTTGTTGGTATATTCTCTCGACCTATCTGGCTGGCGCTGCGATAATCCAGTAGTGTTTAATACTGCCTCTGGCGGTCAGTAGGAATGGAACAGAACAAATTTTTTCTTCAAGCATTAAAAAGAGATAAATTAACTACACAGAACAGCCTAAGATATGGTCATGTTCTTTTTCAAGAATAAAACCAGTGTGCGGAGTCGCCGCTGAAATCCCAGATTTTCCACCACAGAAAATGGCCTCATATCAGCTGCAATGAAAACGCAGATGTCTCTTGTTATTGCCGTGGCTCTTGCACTTGACGGTGGAAGAGATGCAAAGGCATTTAGAGTTGTTTGCCCTTTTAATGTTTTCGTCACAGGTGCAGCTAGTTTTAGTAGAGAGCTGTAGTAGAGAGCTGTGGTGGTTCTGTATGTGTTTTTGCATAGTGCTCGTGTTAGCCGCGGTGTACAGCATTATTTTCTTACAATGTTTACATATTGTGTTCGTCTTGTCTGTCACTCTTTCGCCGTTTCTTATTTCCGCAGGAAAACCAAAATGTTGCCACACAAATGATTTAAAAGTGGCAGGGGCATCTTCAATACTAAGTTCACCCTCACGCTCCATCACGCTGACATCACAACAACTCTCGAGACAACTTTTCACCTCGACGAGAAATCTCGTAACACGAGATCTCGTCACACCCTTACCATATAGTATCAATACTTTTTCTTAATTTTGAACACCAATGGTTCATTATTGAAAACCTTACAAACTTATTTTCATAAAATGTTGTGTTTTGATATAAGAACTGTGCAATTATGTTTTGCTGTCACTGTACATATAGTTGAAGTCAGAAGTTTACATACACCTTAGCCGAATATATTTAAACTCAGTTTTTCACAATTCCTGGCATTTAATGGTAGAACACATTCCCTGTCTCAGGTCAGTTAGGAACACTACTTCATTTTAAGAATGTGAAATGTCAGAATAATAGTAGAGAGAATGAATTATTTCAGCTTTTATTTCTTTCATCACATTCCCAGTGGGTCAGAGGTTTACATACACTTTATAAGTATGTGTTAGCATTGCCTTTAAATTGTTTAACTTGGGTCAAATGTTTTAGGTATCCTTCCACAAGCTTCTCGCAATAAGTTACCTCCTTGCTCGCACACGCCTTTTCAGTTCTGCCATAACATTTTCTATCAGATTGAGGTCAGGTCTTTGTGATGGACACTCCAATACCTTGACTTTGTTGTCCTTAAGCCATTTTGCCACAATTTTAGAGGTATGCTTGGGGTCCTTGTCCATTTGGAAGACCCACTTCTGACTCAACTTCCTGGCTGATGTTTGAGATTTTGCTTCAATATATCCACATCATTTTCCTTCCTCATGATGCCACCTATTTTGTGCACCAGTCCGTCCTGCAGCAAAGCACCCCCACAACATGATGCAGCCACCCCCATGCTTCACGTTTGGGATGGTGTTCTTCGGCTTGCAGGCCTCACCCTTTTTACTCCAAACATAACGATGGTCATTATTTCTAAGAGACAGAATGCATCTGCTTCCAGATGAATGTGGTATCTTCACGCATTTGGAAATTGCTCCCAAGGATGAACCAGACTTGTGGAGGTCCACAATGTTTTTTTCTGAGGTCTTGGCTGATTTCTATAGATTTTCCCATAATGTCAAGCAGAGACACCGAGTTTGAAGTTAGGCCTTAAAATACATCCCCAGGTACACCTCCAATTTACCCCAATTAGCCCATCAGAAGTGAATTGGCAAATTGCCTAAAAGCTGGAATTTTCCAAGCTGCTTAAAGGCACAGTTAACTTGGTGTATGTAAACTTCTGACCCACTGGAATTGTGATATAGTCAATTAAATGTGAAGCAATCTGTCTGTAAACAATTGTTGAAAAATTACTCTTATCATGCACAAAGTAGATGTCCTAAACGACTAATATGAAATCTGTGGAGTGGTTTAAAAATGAGCTTTAATGACTTCGACCTAAGTGTGTGTCAACTTCTGACTTCAACTGTATTAAATGTCAACAGCATTAAAACAAGTAACATGCTGTTTTGAAGTGTTTTTTTGAAGCGCTTGTCCGTCTAAATCACAGAGCGTTAAAGGATTAGAGGGTAAACTTCACCTGCTGCTGGTGCTGTTTCTGGAATCGGGGTGGAACAGGCTTCTGATGCCGACTGTAGTCGAGGAGTGGAGAGGTAGACTCAGGACCATCATCATCATTGTGGTAGTTACAACCTTCATCCTTATAATCCTGACTGGATGACTCAACAGGTGTATCTGACACTTCTGTTAGAAATTAATGTAAGCGTAAGGAAACAGACTAAATGCAGCATTACATTGCATCAAAGAGACAACACACAGATAATCAGTTCTTCTAATCAACTTACATGCAGTTGTCTATGTTTGAGGATATCAGTAGGATACTTGGAAATCTCACTGATGGACAAGTTGGTGATTAGTCAACAATCCATATCCATGAGTGAGATTGGTTAGATAATCCAGAGTTTTTTGTTATTTACAGACTCAACTTTTTGAAGGTTTTCGCGTGAGTGCCGTGTAGACCTTCAAAGCACAGCCACTTAAAATAAAGCCAACATGTGCATTAAGTTTGCATCTTCTCATGCTGTACCTTTGTTGCCATACTGCCAGCTGTCCTGGTGTTGTTTGGAGGACTTCCTGCCTGGAGACTGCATCAGCTCTTTGCTATCTGTTTCCCTCGGGCTTTCTCCAGCGTGCACATTTTTTTCAGTCTTGCCAAATTTCTCATCCAGTTTTTTGAGTTTCTCAGCACAGGCAGCGAGTCTCTCCTCACGGGCTCTTCTCTCCTCCTCCTCGCGTCGTCTGCGCGCTCTCTCAAGGGCTTCAGAGGTGTCGGCAGAGACAAACTTCCCTCGAGCAGGCACCTGGCGCTGCGGCTCCTCCTGCTCCTCTGTGGACTCGTTATTGATACGGTTCTTCTGCTGGTGCTGTGAACCACAAACACCCATAAACAACAACAGTTCACACTAGGGCTCAACAATCAGACTGCACTGATGCTAGAACTTTCTGTGGAACTCAAAAGGATTGATGTTCCAAAGAATGCTAAATGCTAGTGACCTGAGATTCAGTAGAGGAAAAGGGTCCATTGGTCTTTCTTGAGGGCAATGGTTCTGGCTGGCGTGTGTATGTGTCCACCTCAGTGTCCTGCAGGAATGGACGATCTCCTGAGCTCTGAGATGAATGATGATCCTGATGATTGTCCCAGTCGTCCCTGAAACACACACATACAGCATGTTAGATAACAAGAACTCTCCTGCCACATCAGATGAAATGCTGTGAGTTTAATGTCTGAATCAATGAGATGTGATAAGAAATAAAGACAGGCTTCAACAAAAATAAACAATCATCTACTGCATTGCATCACAGGTTGCACAAGGCATCAACTATACAGCATGACGAGTGTAGTTCGATTGATGACTCTTATCAGCTGGTTCTTTATAATGACTCAAATTATCAGTTTTAATCAAACAAAACTGAATTCCGACTCAATGAACAAATGGTTACGACAACACTAACAAAAGAGTTTTGTTTAATAAATGGTGTTTTAATAATAATAATAACTACAATAAAAAAAAATATATATGTTTGGGGGCTTCCGGAAGCACGCGAACACAGATGGCTTCATGAGGAAAACGCTCTCCTAAAAAGCCCCTAATTATTCAAATACTCACAAAATTTGACAAAGCATTAACATTGCAATGGAGCAATGGGGCAAGGATGGAAACCAGGGTGAGACGATAAAAAAAATCCCAGGCTATCGAGATGAGATAGAGTCTGAAGAGGAATGGGGCGAAACAGATCCTGACCAAAGTCGCTTGCTAAAACTGAGGGCTAAATTAGCTTGGTGATAATACTCGAAGAGCTAACAGAATTCAGAAGGGAAAACTACGAAAAACTGGCAGACATTAAGGAAGATTTAAATAACACTAACAAGCGGACAGTGGAAGCCGTATCATATAGGAATAAATACAACAGATGGGGGAGGTGCTGTCTCAACTGCTGAAACTTCAGGCCCAGCTTGAGGCCAAATTGACAGATCAGGAGGGAAGGTCCAGGCGGGATAGATCTGATTATACTGACTACCAGAGGGCAGCGAATTTTATTGAAGAACTACTAAAGAATGGGCTGGGGCTTGACCCATCGACAGACCTGCATATTCAGAGGTCTCATAGAGCTCTGGCACCGAAACCCACGGAAAATTCGTAGAAATTCTTAGGCAGGTATGGAAAAAAGGAGGACTAATGGAAAAATGCTTGAATTACATGTGACCATGATTACCCCCTAAATGTCGTAAAGAAACACAAAGAATATGCACAGGCAAAAAAAGCATTCAAGGAAAAAAGAATCAGGTTCCAGACTCCATATCCGGTGAAACTCCGGGTTTTCTATGAAGGAGAAACAGTGCTCTACAATTCTGCAGAGGAGACGACAAAAGATATGAAGGACCGGGGTCTACAGGTGGATTTCCTCACACCACAACAGACGCTCTTTGAACGCATCCAGCGCCGAACCTGGACAATGAAAAGGGGGCGAGGTGGTTCAGTGGAAACAAACGCAGCACCAGATTTTGTGGAGCGACTGAAAAGTTTCAGACGAACATGTTCGGCAACCAATCTAAACTCCAGAAACTTCCATATACTGATTACATGAACTGATGAATATGGTAGGATAATAACGGGATCACTGTATATCAGGTCAAGCGGTGTTTTTCTTGTTTAGTTCAAGTAAACCTGGGTTGCTTAATTGTATGGGATGAAATAGTAGCCTTATATGAGTTTGTTAATTTTAGCCAAATGTCGGGAGATCCTATTTTTGAACCACAAGGTGTTACTATACGCAGTTACATCACTAAGGGCCCTCACATCCAAGGTATGGGGTAGAGGTTTTTCGCTCAGAGCCAAATTACCAACCAGAATTGAATAAGATCCATAGATCGGGGATCTCATCTGTGAAAGTCAATTTCTGTGATAAAAAAATGTTCTTGTTAATTTTGCTGTTCAAATTCCTTTTACATTGTTCAATGTTCTGTTGTTATTTTATAACACGGGGAAAATGCAAGTACAGTTTTGTTAAAGTAAGAGTTCAAATGTATTGCATAACACATGATTGGCAAAGAGTACATGTTTAAATTAGTCACATATAACATAAATGGAATCCACGGAGATTTAACGTCTTGTGCAACATTTTAAGTATCTCCGCACATTCCGTGGTCACAGTGCTTGAAATCCCCACAATTTCCATTTTTCCATTCATGAAAATTAGTAATCTACACATTGGAAACATGAAATCAACAGGTTTCTTTCTATAGGACTGAAAATCCATGTTTGGCCGTGCATATGTCTCATCATCATCATCATCTCCGTGCAGTGTAGTCCGTTTAACATGCGTGTGCTCTCTTAAAATGACAGAGCGCTAGTTTTATTATAACGTGACTCTACCCTCCCTAGCAACCGGGTCAATTTGATTGCTTAGGAGACCTGGCTGAAGTCACTGAGCATACGCTGTATTCAAACTGGCAAACTGACATGGTGCATTATCCTGCTGGAAGTAGCCATCAGAGGATGGGTACATGATGGCCATAAAGGGATGGACATGGTCAGAAACAATGCTCAGGTAGGCCGTGGCATTTAAACGATGCCCAATTGGCACTAAGGGGCCTAAAGTGTGCCAAGAAAACATCCCCCACACCATTACATCACCACCACCAGCATGCACAGTGGTAACAAGGCATGATGGATCCATGTTCTCTTTCTGTTTACGCCAAATTCTGACTCTACCATCTGAATGTCTCAACAGAAATCGAGACTCATCAGACCAGGCAACATTTTTCCAGTCTTCAACTGTCCAATTTTGGTGAGCTATACAATTTGGTGAGCAAATTGTAGCCTCTTTTTCCTATTTGTAGTGGAGATGAGTGGTACCCGGTGGGGTCTTCTGCTGTTGTAGCCCATCAGCCTCAAGCTTGTGCGTGTTGTGGCTTCACAAATGCTTTGCTGCATACCTCGGTTGTAACGAGTGGTTATTTCAGGCAAAGTTGCTCTTCTATCAGCTTGAATCAGTCGGCCCATTCTCCTCTGACCTCTAGCATCAACAAGGCATTTTCGCCCACAGGACTGCCGCATACTGGATGTTTTTCCCTTTTCACACCATTCTTTGTAAACCCTAGAAATGGTTGTGCGTGAAAATCCCAGTAACTGAGCAGATTGTGAAATACTCAGACCGGCCCGTCTGGCACCAACAACCATGCCACGCTCAAAATTGCTTAAATCACCTTTCCCATTCTGACATTCAGTTTGGAGTTCAGGAGATTGTCTTGACCAGGACCACACCCCTAAATGCATTGAAGCAACTGCCATGTGATTGGTTGATTAGATAATTGCATTAATGAGAAATTGAACAGGTGTTCCTAAAAATCCTTTAGGTGAGTGTATACACCCCACTGGGAAGCAAAGTTATCAAAAAGTTATCAAAAAATCTTCAATATAATCTGATAACTGAGATACACATTCATTTGTGGGGGAGACTTTAACATAATTCTGAACTCAAAACTGGATACCTCTAAACTGACAGAGAGACCCTTAACTCGTATAGTCAGGAAACTTAAAGCTCTCTTAATAGAGGTAGGATTGATGGACATTTGGAGAGATTATTTCCCCACAGGACGAGACTATACTCCCTATTCCCACCCACATTCAAAATACTCTAGAATAGACTGTTTATTTATACTTAAAAAAACAAAACAGACATAAGATAACTAAATGCAGCATAGGCGCAATGGACCTGTCTAATCATGCACCACTGTACGCATCTAGTAGTAAATAAAATTCATATTAATACATTAGGGAGATTGAATTCTATTATCTTAAATAATGAGCAGTTTACAGCGTGGATGAAAACTGAAATTGAACACTACTTGGAGAACGACAATGGTGAGGTACCCACGGCAGTTCATTGGGATGCTTGTTAAGCTGACTTGAGGAAAAATAATTGCAGGAATCACATTAGCTAAGAAATGAAGACAGGAGAACGTATTTAAATTACAAACAAAAGTTAAGAGTTGGAAATGGAACATAAAAGTACACAAGCTCAAAGACCAGGCTTAATGCAAGAAATTGGAAAAGAGAAGAAATCACAGATATACATAATGTGGAAATAGAGCAGAATCTCAGTTTTCTAAAACAGCGCTATTACAAAGCTGGGAGTAAGTCGATAAAACTCCTGGCTCATAAAATCCGTAATCAACAAGTTGATAACACAATTTACGAAATTACAGATACAAAAAAAAATTCATGAACAATTTGAAAATTTGTACAATACATTTTTCCACAGAAAATGCATCTATACCGTAAATAGAAACAAAGGCATTCCTAAATTCTTTAAACTTAAAGTAACAGAGAAACAAAACGAAAGTTTAATAAAGGATATAACCTCACAAGAACTGCTGACAGAGATAGCCAGATTTAAATCAAACAAATCACCAGGCACAGATGGGTTTACGGCAGAATGGTATAAGAAATTCAAGGAACAGCTTGTTCCTATCCTTCTCCCTGCCTGTAACAGTGCACTTCATGCAAAGGAGATTCCTATTTCTTGGAATGAGGTGATTATCTCCCCTATTCCGAAGGAAGATAAGATGAGCTAGAATGTGGTTCTTACAGGTCTATTTTAGCCCTGAATGTTGATTAGGAGTTATATACAGTAATACTTACTAGGAGAACAGAAAAAATACTTCCAGAATTAGTTCATAAAGATTACACAGGGATCATTTGGCAAAGATAAACGCAGGACAATGTCCGACGCACACAAAATATAAGAAAACACATTCAAGGGAGTATCATACCACCAATGATAGTGAGTCTGGACGAAAAAACCTTTGATTTCAATATAATCCAGGGTAGAGATATCCCGATCAAAATCGGCCGATATTAGTCTTAAATCCTTGATCGCCAATCGTGACTAGATTGAGAGCCAATCTTTTTTGCCGCACACAGGGAAATCACACATACACTGCTCCTCTAATGAATGAGTGCTTTCTCAGCCCTTGAAACATGACAGAATACCTATGGAGGGTTAGTTGTTGGCAATTCTAAGCATTCACGAATTTAAACTTTCAGACGTGATGTAATTCAGATGAATGTGCTGGTTTGTTTTTAAAAATGTGTAAGAATTACATGTGTATGAATAGTAATTTGCCCATTTTCTAGGAGTCGTTACGGTAGTTATTCTGACTCGTTGCACAGTGAACAGGAAGAGGATATAGAGGCTGCCAACAGGTTTAAAAACAAATTAAAACATGCAAATACATGATACATGACGTGAGTTGTGATGATCAGTCGTTGAGTTGAGTGATAGAGACTGTTTGAGCGATCATGAGTGCTCTTAGCTTTACTCTCTTTAACATGAGTTCTCTCTGTGTCGATCAAAGATGTGAATATCTCATCATCAGTCACTCATCCCAATTTAAATCACATTAATGTTGCTCACAATACCACTAATAAATATAACTGTTTAACCTTCAATAACGACACCACGTCTTCATGCATTTGCGTTACAGCGAAACTCAAAAGACAGTAAACAGTCCGTAGATATGAATGATTTCTCACTGGAGCAGTTTCACAGCTTGTTATGAATATATTTGTCTTATTTTTTAATATATCTCTGCGGAGTGTGATGCTCTCATGGTTTTTACTGGTTGTCAATATGTCACAGTGGCATTTTGATATTGACAACAGAACTATTAATAACCGTTTCATTATTGTTGAACTCGGGACTGTTCAAGTATAAATGTTTACGCCACTTTTAAGTGGAATTGTGAAATTTTAAATGAGTTTTTATAGATTTAATTTTTTGTTGTGACTATTCAAGTCAAGCTTTTTACAACATTTGTAAGTGTATGTAAGATTATATTCATCCATATAGAACTTATTTTTGTACCTGAATATTTAAGTTAAAATAAGCTATTACACCATTCTAAGTAGAAGTTGATTGTATATGGGAGTTTTATAAAAATGCTAGCTGCACTACGTTAAATGCACTAAGCTGAAGACATCTTTTAGATACTTTGTTTAATTTGTTATTTTTGTAAATAAACCAAAAAAAAAACCTGTGCAGCTCTACTATCTAGGCAAAACAAGTATCGGACCGGGACGCGGTATTGGCAGATATTTAAAAATCTAATATTTAAAGCTGATCGGGACATCCCTAATCCAGGGTATAATGCTAGATGGAAACAGATTGAAAGTTCACTTTTTTCTGAAGTACCAACTCAAGCAGTAATTGCAGATGAAAATGTATTAAGAATTGTAAAGGATATCCATGGATATCACTACTACTTTAGAAACGTGGGCAACAGTCATTCAAACGTGTAAATTAAAAGACATTCAAAAAATCTGGGTTGGGTAATCATGACTTGTTCAGACATTTTCAAATAAGACATTACTTTAACTCAGCTGTAAATAAGGAGAGGATTTTGGCATAAAATGATCTAGTGAAGACATTCTTGTCTGCTTATAAGGCTTCTACAAATAGTAAAGTAATTTCTACATTTTATCATTGTCTTCAAAATAATAGATCAGTCATCTTGACTTCAATGTATCAAAATTTTGTACTGCATTTTTGACTCTATATAATACAAAATAAATGTAAAAAAAAAAGATGTTTGTGCAGTTTTCAGAATTCTGGGAACACTGCATATCGACCCTAAATCACAGGCAGACTCACCAGATCTTTTTCTTCTCACGTAAGGAGTGATCTTCCTCATCATCACTGAACTTCAGTTTCTCGCTGTAATCCACCTCCTCATGAAGACCTGAAGAACAGCAGACCATCATGCATTGAACAAATTTCACAAACGCTTCTGTTAGAGCATGTGCTCACCTGCCCAGCCATCTTCACAGTCATTGTCCAGTTCATCCAGGTCTTTCAGGTCATCAGGGTTGATTATGGCAGCACGGGGGGCTCTGTCTCCTGGCCGGCGCATCGGGCGAGCGGAGGGGCATGGGGGCATTCGTGGGAAGCGGTTCTCCCTCTTTACATCACCACTACAAACAAAACATACCATTTAGACAATGAAAATGCAGTTGATGCTTCTGTTGGATTGGTTTAGTGATGGACGAACTCTTACTTGACTGGCTCTGGCGCAGGGAACGCTGGTCTACAGGTGAACCTGGAATTAAAGCGCACAGGGGCCACAGTGGCGGGGCCATGATCGGAGGAGCTCACAGCATTACGGGTGTCTTTAGGACACATCTGACAAACAAATAAACAGTAAGAAATTTAAAAAAGGGTTTAGCCACAACGTTAGTGATGCACTGATACATAACGTTCATCTGATACTGTGCAAATATTGAATATTAGAGGTCGAATTTGAATAATCTTTAAAATACGATAACTAAGGTGGTGGAAAAGGCTGATTACCCGGCCAACAGTTTCTTTTTTTAAATCGATATATAGACGTCTTTTCTTACTGTGAAGGACAGAGACATAGAGGCTAAGAGAGTTTAAAATGAATAAAATCCCAAAAGCAGCAATGTGCAACCATTACGAAAGTATTTAACATGCAAGTGTTTAACAAATCAAGCTTTTTATAGCCTATATCAGGGCTACTCAATTTGGCCCGTGGGCGAAATCCGGTACGGCAGTCATTTTTATGTGGCTTTCCATCCAGTTTTGATAATTCACATTGCAGTCAGAACACTCATCAGAACACTATCTGCACAAAACTCAACGGGGATTTTAACCATGCTCAGTGTTTCTCACCAGCATTCAGCATTCAGCTGAACATCTTCAGAGCACAGATTTGGAACGGAGCGCACTTTTTCTGACCGTTGGTCACTGACACTACTTTCCAAAAAATAAACCAGCACAGTTAAGGAGCGCATATTTGATCCAGTCTTAATCGTTCAAATGTATTACGCAAACTGCTTCGCTGCAGTGCGGAGTGAGGTCAAATCTATAGAATTAAACATTTTATCAGAGCAGTTGTTACAAGTGGTGTCATTTTATATGCAAAATCATATTCAACAAAAAAGAAAAGATAACCTTCAAAGAAAACACACAGAAAACTTTGCTTTTATTTGAGGGATAAACGGGCATGTCTCATCAGTTCAGGGTCTGTTAAGTAAATATCTGACTTCTGTTTGCAAATGCACAATATTTGAAAGACAAGCGAAGGCTAATTTTCCTGTTATTGAATGCCAGGACAATATAGAAATAGGAAGAATGGACACTTTTTCCAGTTTTACATTATTCTCATGTAAAATATTCTATATTAGATGTCCATTCTTTTCTTATGTGGGTTAATATTGTCAAATATATGGCCTTTAGCAGATGTTAAAGGTTGTTAAAGGTAAATGTGCCTCATTTTCATAGTTTGTAAACAATAGACCTGATATGTTAAAATGATAATTGTTTTTATTTATTTTTTTTAAATAAAATTGATACAAATCTATGTTAGTTATGTTTAAATCAAGTTTTTTTTTTCTTCAGCCAGATCACAGAAGTACCAGCCCTTAAATTCAATTGCCCCTTCACTAAGCTCCGCCCACCCCAGTTACGGTTGCTCGCTCTAACAAGCTCTGCAAACTCTCCATAGGAATGAATGGGAGACTGCCGTGAACGACAAGGTTTTTGGCTAAATATTCTCATAAACGGACTGGATAATATTTCCTGTGGGCTGGTATGAAGAGTGACATTGTAATGCATATTCACCTAAAGTTTTTTGTAAGAGAAATTGTTAAATTACACAGTAATCGGATTAAAAACTGTGGAGACTGTGAATCAGAATAAAGGCAAACGATTATTACAGTCACTTGAAAAGAGAAAAACTTGATTTAATGGTGATTACACATCTAATATCTTTAACATAAGTGAACAGAACTGCTAATAATGTCTCATAACACTCATTTTCATGCTGTGAAATCTTTATTAACGAATCGATTTTACTATGACCTGAATCAATAACTAAATGAATTAAAGTTCAGTTGTTAGCTTTAATTTATCTTGGAGTAAATGTAGGTGTCCTCGCTGATGTTAAACATGTTCATTTGGGAATGAGGAATGACACTGTTTAATCCATAACAAGCTCTTCTCTACATTTATTTAAAGACTTTTTAAAGAAATAAAAACACTGCGGGTATACTCTCTGGGTAACTCGTGTCATTATTACTAATGACTATATGTTGTTGTTGTTGTTTTTGGATCATTTCAATAAAATCCCCCTTAAAACTCCTCAAACACACATTACACCCATAGACTCTCATTGGAAGATAACAAAAGCATGTCGGTGTGATGGTGACCTGGCAATACTTGCTAAAACTGGATTGGTCAGAAAGGCGTTTAAGGTGGGTCTTAGCA
Source organism: Xyrauchen texanus (assembly GCF_025860055.1). Lineage (NCBI taxonomy): Eukaryota > Metazoa > Chordata > Actinopteri > Cypriniformes > Catostomidae > Xyrauchen > Xyrauchen texanus. The sequence goes on along the minus strand of NC_068279.1, from coordinate 56,045,797 downwards.
GAAGGGTCACTGAACACCCCTGACCATTTTCATGTAAAAATCACACAGTATTAATGGTTTAGTTTTGTTTTTCATGTTACTTGCAATAGAAGAGAAAGCTAAGATGGATACGGAAAAGTCTTTGGCCCCTGTCAAATTTTCATTTGGATAATCTGGACACTGCAAGAAAGTAACTGAAGAGCCCTGGCCTATATCTTCACCAGATGATGGCTTTTGTATATTTTTTTACCAAATGAGGTTTATTGATGAGGAAGAAAAACATAAAAATAAAAACTAATCGGCATAGATTTTTAACGATAACAGAGTTAAAATAACAACTATTGGCACAGATTAATTGGTAAAGCCGATATATCGGTCTATGATGAACAATATTATAAATCCATACCGTTTGGCCTGTTTAAGCATTCACACCATCCAGGAATTTACAAGCTTCAAATTTGAGTCCTATTAGTCTGATGATGACAGTGCCCAATAATAATAATAATATGGTCACTGCTATGACGCGCATTATCTCAAGATTAATCTGACAAAGTCACAATGCCTTGATTTTCACATTCTTTCCTCTGATTTGTGGGCAACCTTTTTCTGGGAAATTAACAGCATTTTTCCATTTAGTGTTGTCTGAACAGCACACGTGGGGAAAAACTGATAAATCAGCTTTACAACACATTACAACCCTTTGCCTTATTTTTACTACTTCCTGGATGTTCTTTTGCTGTGAAGATTAACCCTTCAGTATGTAGATAGGTTTTCACTGTGAACACTTGAGACTCACAAAGGCCGGCAGCATGTCATGGTATGTGGTGGTTGTGGTGGTGTGGTGCTGGTACTGCAGGGCTGATGGAGCAGGCAGGCGCACAGGTTGAGCGGGTCGCAGTGACGGCTCCTTCACGTTACTCGACTGAGCAGCTGCTGCAGTGGATGAGGAGGGAGGACGAAGAGGAGAGTCCATCTCGGCTGTGGCGCTGCTGCTCTTGTCCTCAGTGTCTGAGAGAGGAGCAGAAGACAGAGCCGATGCCTGCAGGTTCCTCCCACCTCCCTCCCTCCAGCTGGACACATCTGACAATCACACAAAAACAACATTAACACCACATCAGTACAAATTACACGCAAGAATGAGGCAAGAGGGGCTGTGCTCACTCTGCGGGCGGAGGCTTGGTCCGGGCCCATACGACGGATCGAAGACGCTCCTTTCCTTGACAGATTTGTCCTGTTCTCCTGCTGCTTTCAGCGTCGGAAACTCCTTGTGAGAGAATGGCTGCAGTCGGCTTGAGACCTTTAAACCTGTTACACGTCAATAGCACATTACAACCCTTCACAGTCGCAGTCAAATATTTGGATGTCATGTCAAATGAAACATCATAAGCCAGCACCATGAAGCAAAAACAACCAAACGGAGATGAATTGATTTTTACCATCTGCTTCGACTGCCTTCCCATTGAGCTGAGCCCATTGCTTTGGTCCACCTGTGCTTGTGCTCTAGAGAAGACATCAGACACACTAGATTCTCACTCAGGTCTTAACTTGAACTCATATGAATAGAAAGTGAAGGCAGACGGCACTACGAGGAGTGTTGTTTGTACCTCGTGGTTGGTTATTGGTGTGGGCTTCTGAAGATTGGACACAGATTTCTGTAAAGCCAGCGGCGGCTGCAACTCCTGCAGCTGTGCTGTTGATGCAATGGAACTGATGAGGAAACAATAATCACATCATTAATCACTCAATCAACAAATCACATGAAATCTCTAGGGCACCACACACAATCAGGAAAAAGTAACAATGACATTTCATGAATACAGCTGCAGAACAGACAAAGCAAATGCAAGTAGATAAAAGCACACGTTTTTACATGAAGCTCAGAAACCTTGTGAGCTGTTACACGGTCTACATTCTTCTCAGGTAACATGCTAAATGAAATGGAAGCCAATGCCAATATCTCAAGGGCAGATCATTTCAATATGGCCAAGTATCAACAGATTAGCAACTGGTGGATAGTTCTCTCATTAACATATAAAGTTTTATTGTGTGCGAGAGAGAAAGGGGGAGAGATGGTTATGTTTTTTTATTGTTTAGCAGCAATGGCTATATTCATAGCAAAGACAACAGTGTTCAAATTAAACAATGTTTACAACAGTTTGACAGATACAAAGAACATATATATATATATATATATATATATATATATAAAATAACAACAAAAAAAAAAGTAGTTAGGGCTGGGCGATATGGCAAAAAATATTGATCACGATATTCAATCACATTTGCTTTACAAGTCTTTACAAAACTGCGTTGGGGGCCAGACACAGTCAATGCAGTAGTGTCTGAGGGATCTTCTGTGACAATATTACAATATTTTATAGAGTGTATCAATTTAGTGCAGTTGAGTGAATGTTATAAGATGATCTGTTCATTTTGGATCATAATGAAGATAATATATATATATATATATATATATATATATATATTAGGGCTGTCGATTTAATGCGATTCAATTTACCAAAATAACGCATTAAAAAATAATTACGCATTTAATCGCAATGCTTTCCTGAGAAATGGAAGCTTGTAGTACCACCCGTTTACTCCAGAGGGCAATAAGTGAAATATCAGCTGTGTGAGCAACGCACAGTTTACACAGTGAACAAAACATTAACAACCCTGCAGCGGACACACAACACAAACGTGCGTTACATTCTTGCGTTGAAAACACTTGAAGGAGCGCAAATGCGATCCAAGGGATCTCAAGATGTGTTTAAAGATTGAGTATTAAACTATATTTAACTTGAAACAGTGAACTAAACATTTTATGTTTATGATGCAACACACCTGAGACGCTACACAAGCATGTCTAATGCAGGTGTACATTGACGTGTCCTTAAACAAGCCCTAATAATAAATCTCAACTGATTGACAAATTCACTTGTGTAATGGATTGCTGTGAACTGTGTGACAATGATTGACTTATGATCAATAATATGGTAATAAACAATACATTGTATTCTAAAGCCGCTTTTTGTCTTATAAATAATTAACTCTTCTGCCACAAGAATATAATGCATTTGAATTATCTGAATATTTTAAATATATATACATTTTTAATCTAATTAATTACATTGTGTCCGATTGATTAATTAATCGCATATACAAATATTAGCTGAGAAAGCCCCTCATATTACAATAACTCAATATATAATGATTATACATATTTATATCAATATATAATTATTAGGGCTGTCGCTTAATTTACGCAATTAATCGCATGCCCACGGATGATAATAATAAGGAAGATTCATGAGAAATGCTTGTAGTACCACCTGTTTACTCCAGGAGGGCAGTAAGTGAAATTTCAGCTTTGGAGTAAACAAGTGGTTCTAAAAGCTTGCACTTCTCAGGACTCTTCCTTATTATGGACCGGGAGAAGTGCGATTATTTGCGTACATTTTTTTTAATGCGTTATTTTTTGTAAAATTAATCACATTAAATCAACAGCCCTAATTTATACATATTTGTAGTTGTCTCTAAATTATGTTCATATTTTTGCCTTTATAACAAATGACCACATCATCTACATAGAGGCTACAGAATATATTTGGCCCATAACACTTACAATCCCGTTAATTTTAATGCTAAAGATAGTTACTGAAATTATACTTCCTTGGGGCACTCCTGATTCTTGTACATGCAATTCAGATTCTTACTCGAACACGAATAACTCTAATTAAAAATACTAATTACTGCAACATTCAACCTCATTAGCGCAATTACCACTACTGAAACCTGTACCAAAACCTAAAAGAATTTATACAAGAAAATGTGTATATCTGAATTTATACTCAGATAAATCTTTAGATATTTAGGTTTTTTTTTACCGTTTGAGTTGAAAATTATTAAAAAGGTGTGAAATTTGCTGGCATGTTGCAGTAATGACATGCTTATTTTTGTTAAATTGGATGCACAATGAATACATTTTTAGAGCCTCTACTAAATGTCTATATATTAAGTTATTTACTATTTTTTTTAATTTTTTTTTAATCAGCTTTTAATATTTTGGTTTGCAGTAATGATAATTTATCGGGACATATTACAGAAAATGACCGGAATAAAATCAGTTTTTAATGAGAACATCCCTATTTTGCTTTCTCATTTTCTAATCCAACATAGGAAGGAGACGATATAACAGTTTCAGATATAAACTGTTTACTCACCCTCATGCTATCGCTGATGTGTATTACTATATTTTTACACAAATATCAGGTTACATTTTTAAGGTATTTTAAACATTTTTAAGTAGATGGAGCTGTTTATCGATACTGATAGTAAGTACCTTCTTTTACTGAGCTTGTCACAATGCATTCTGGGATTGTCTTCTCAGTGAGGAATACACGCATTACACCCACATCAGACAAGCTCACAATCACACAGAATCAATGTACCACACACACACAGGTGCAGTATCACAGAACTGCTCTCCACCCTATGCATGTGTCTGAAGCCACACACACACACACTCACTCACAAGTGCAGTACAGAATCACAGAACTGCTTTCCACCCTATGCATGTGTCTGAAGCCACACACACACACACTCACTCACAAGTGCAGTACAGAATCACAGAACTGCTTTCCACCCTATGCATGTGTCTGAAGCCACACAAACTTGCATGCACGCCGCACACACACACACACAAACACACACATGCAGTGCAGCATCACAGAACTGCTCTCAGGTAGAGTGCTGCATAATAGAACGGCTCTTCACCACATGCATGTGTCTGTAGCCACACACACACACAAACACACAGGTGCAGCATCACAGAACTGCTCTCCACCACATGCATGTGTCTGAAGCCACACACACGCACGCACGCACGCACACACGCACGCACGCACTTGAAGCTTAAAAATGTTGGCACTCATTCACTTTCATTGGTTGGACCTACAGAGCTGTGTTCTACTGAAGAAAGTAAGTCATACACAGCTGGAATGACATGAGTGTGACTAAATGATGAGAGAATTTTCATTCTTGGGTCAACTATTCCTTTAATAATTTGGATTTTTGAAAATGACATAATTTTGGCATTTTCAGCACCTGTTGGTAATGCAGCAAACTCAAATTCAACTTTCTGCAAATGAGCAGCAACAAAATGTGGCAGCTACCATTAGTTGTTCAGACAGTGATCCAGCTACTGACACAGTCGGATACAGCAGTTGAGTAGAAACACCAACAGCCAGCGGTACAGAAACTGGGCACCTTAATTTAACTGCTATCCAGTAGTGTTGATGGCACAGTACCTCTTTTGATCGGATTGATCCTGCTTGTTTGCCCATCCTGTACCGTCTTTGGGCACGATAATGATGTTGGGATCGTTTCCTTTATTCTCAGATTTCAGACTCGGCAAGTGAGCGGGAGGCGGCATGCGCCGGGCAGTGGCCACTTTGCCAAGACTCTGTAAGCCATGTCGAGCAACAACTGCAGGGACAGAACAAAGATGGTGTAAAGATAGTGCAAGAAATTAACGGAAAATAAATTAAGGAGTTCAATTATTTGTTCACCCAAATGTTACGATCATTCACAAGCCGTTTGGGTCCAAACCTGGACCAATGCATCTTATTTGAACACATGCAAGTGAGAATTAAATTTGATTGAATAAGGATACATTTGGGACTAATCCTCAGGCAAAGCAATAGTACGACTTCAGAAGATTCAGAGTCGTATTGACTACTTTTATGGTGGGGGTTTTTTGTGTCCTTTTTGGAGCTTGACAGCCTCTGCTCACTATTCATTGTCATTACATGGAAAAGAGCAGCATGAACAAATCTCCCTTTACACTTCACAGATTAAATAAAATCAAACAGATTTGGAAGAACACGCTGGGTTGAGTAAATGACAGAATTTGCATTTTTGGGTGAACTATTCCTTTAAGATCATTTTTTTAACATTAAAGCAAAACATGTCTAAACATAAAAAAATGGATATACGTTCAGCCAAGATCTTAAGTGTAGGGGAGACGTGCCCAGTTGTCATGCGGGGAAGTTGTCACAAGGGCTTTATCACAATTACAATGAGATTTTGAGTCATCAAATTTGTGTGGGTAAAGAAGCAAACAATCAGCTATACAGTATATGATTGCAGATTTGAACCGATAGGATAAAGGTATTTTCACAAAAGTCAGGTTGGAGAATGTTGTCATTTTTATTGGGACAGGTTGTCATATGTGTTTTATTATCATAAATGTATACATTTGATCAGTTACAACATTTGTTGGCCAAAACAACAGTTCGATATTTTTGCGAGTTATCTTTTTTGTTGTTTCACGAATAATTTAGTTTTTGCTGAGAAAATAGAGTGTGTTTAAGAGGGTTGTTTAATGCAAGTGTAGATTTAACAAGAGGTGTATTATTGGGGCTTGTTGTCTCAGATGTTTAACATGTATTCAATGAACTACATCTTTCGTCCTGGGCAATAACAGTGAAAATGTAAATCGCTTATCTCTCTCTCTTTTTTTTTTAAAGTCAAGCCTTTAACTCTTTCCCCGCCAAACACGGAATTTTCCGGGTTTTATGAAAAAACGCTTCCCCCGCCAAACACGGAATTTTCCGGGTATCCGTGTTTTAGGAGGTATACGGTAAGGAAGACCCGCGCGCATGTTATGAAAGAGTACGCAACTCTTTGATCAAAGAAACAGACTGCGATCGTCTCAAACGTGAAGAAGTGGAACACCATACTAATACTAAAGCACTTGTTTGATAAAAATGCCTTTTTCTCAGCTTTTTGTCCGAAATGTTGTTTTTGACAAAACCTACCTCTGTTCAAGTGGCAATAAAAAAAGAACAAATGAAGATAAAATAAAATCGTTTTTTTTTGCCTAAAAGCAGAGGCTCAGATCTTTATTTTGATATATAGCATCTTCATATATTCATGGAAGAAAATATTCTGCGGGCCATTAAAGTTTAGCGAAAATCGTCAAAAACCCTGGCGGTGGCTGGCAACTTTTTTTAAAAACGCTGGTGGGGAAAGAGTTAAGGTTTGCATTTATACAGAAATTATAAAAAATATTCACTGTAAGAAGTCTGACAACTAGCCCGGTCTCCACCATCATTGTTGTAGTTTAAAGGAGAACAGCATTGAGTTATGTGCAAATTTTTACTTCAGAAACAGTATGTGTGACAGAAATGTTGTCATCAGCAGAGTCCGTGTGAACAGTCCTCATCTGTGCGTGTGCCTGCCGTTAACTGTACTAAAAGGGTACCACATAGCAGTCGTAGTGCACACGTTGAACACATTCGATTTCGCTCGTGGTCAAACATATACTTTGAAAGGCTGAGCGCTCGACAGTGTGTGAGATGATCTGGCAAAGTATACTATCAGACTTCAGTCTCACCTGTGGTTTTCTGAGATTCTATTGACTTTCCTTTGTACTTGTCAAATAGGCTGAGTGAGGAATACTTGCTTTTCCCATCCTTGGACTTGGTTATTTGCCCCAAACGATCGGACATTGCGATGTAATGTCATCGAGTATCGAATTTTTTCTTTGCACCTATTCCTCAGTACCGTCTGTTTCTGTGGACACACAAGAAATTACTGTTATAAGGTGCTTCATACATCTTTGTTTATTAATCTTTTGAAATTTTGTATATGCTAGTTTTGTTGAACACAACTATGCTATCTCCCCAGCGAAGCACAAGAGCAAAGAAGGCCTGATTGGTGTCTGCAAAGTTGGTCAAAGAACACAGATAACAAACACACAATCTCAGACAGAATAATGATTGAGATGTAGAAGAGAGACACAGCACACTTCTTTACATCCTTTAAACACATCTTTCTAAACAATAATGACACTAAACACTCTAGACAATTTACACCTGTAAGTGACAACTCTGAAAAAATAATCACAGATCCCCTCTAAATGGAAATACTTACCCCCCCAAAAATAAGAAAAATTCTGTCATCATTTAGAGTGATTTTATACCCTTTTTGAACATTTTGAGTAAAAGACAGAAATTTAATTTCATGGTGATCTTTAAGAATTCTGTCACAACACACCTGCATTATTACAATATCTTTATTGTCAGAATAATGTATGTGAAGTGTGCAATTTCTGCGCTACTAGTGGCACCAAACTAAATTACAAGAATAAAGTAATATTTCAAACAACCTTTGCCAACACCCCTCAGACTCATTCCCTTTTGCACTCTCTGATTCTCTATGAACATATTGGCCATTCTAAATAAAAGGTGATAAACGTTAGACATCGTAATGAACAAGACCACTATAACAAAGACAATGGACAGAAAGTGATGCAGAAGTAACATCGCCAGATTGAAAAGGGTATTCAGCACATTAGGTAGGATGGTTCTTCTGGTAACTAAACATAAAAATACATATTCAGAGAATCTCACAGATTTATCTGAAGCTCGACATTAATGAGCTAACTTGTGTGGCAGTACCAGAGTGCAGCTTATCTGTCGAGAAGCAACACAGAAAGAATCGAACCCCAAAAACTCCAAGTCCTCCACCACGTAAATATTCACTCTGGTTTTACTCCGTTCTCCTTCTCTTTTAGCGATGTTTTATTTCCTCTGGAACATGTCTGCCATAGATGTTCATATTCTCCCAGTTGAACAGTTTACTACAAGTAGCCATGGCCCAAACTCATGCTATAAGTTTTGATAGAAAGGGATGTGCGGAGCTGAGCGGACCGATCAAAATTTAAACATCAATGTTTTCATAGTTCCTTGGAGACTTTTTGGGGAGGTAAACCCAGGAATGATTTACTGCCAGTTGTCAATGAACAATAAACTGGGATATTAGAACGTATTTTGACATTTACAAAGTCCCTAAATTCACCTTAAAATGTTAAGCCACACATGTCTGTACTGTGACATCAATACTACATACATTCACATCCCCAAAAACACTGCAAAGGGCATGTTTCAAAGAAATATTCTGGGTTCAAAGAGGTTTATTACAATATCTTTATAGTCAGGATAATTAGAGTAGTTTACTCGTTTATTTAGTAAAAAAAGAAGCAAGAATAATTGTTACAGTGAGACTAAATAGTGAATTAAAATACTGTTTCAAAAGGATAGTCACAAGATATAAACAATACGTGTGTTAACATGATTTTCGTGCGTTAAAAATCACTGGCAGCATTTACCGCAAAACAAAAAGTTGCAATATAGAATGTAACTTTCTACAAATGTGGTTAGTAAGTGATTTTATCACAGTAAAATCATGTTATGACGCATATAGTTCATTTCTTGTGTCTATACTTTTGAAACAGTGAGTATTTTAATGTTTACAGATTAAACCCCATTGACTTCCATTACAAGTGTCTCACTGGAACACACTCTGCGCTCTTTTTTTTCTGTTTTCATAGGTACGTGTTTGAGTAAAATTAACATTGATCTTTTACTCTATAAAGTACTGACAACATTTCTCCCAAATTCAAAACTATAAATAATAAATCCAAAGAAAATTATTATTTTGAAACGGTCTCTTTAATTGTTTCTGGAGCTGTACGTCAGAACAAACTCACATTAGATCACACACAGAGAAAGATATAACACCTGCTATGAGAAATATAAAAGACACTCTCCGTGAAATTCAGGGTCATTTCAATACAAAAATAAACAAATACTGCCAGTGTTGAAAAACACGAACTACTGTAAGATCTTCATAAAATACTGAGATCAGCGTGATTTTAAAGAAATCACTGTGATTGTTGTGTTTAATGTGTATCTTCTACACAAGTTAATACATATGCTAACTGAATATAACAATAAAGTCAACACACTGAATAGTAAACCTTTAATTAAAACATTAAACATGTAAAATCACTTGAACACTGTCTGTGAAGGTTCAGTTAGCTTCAGATGTAAACAGACGCGATCCAAACCTCATTATTTAACGAACAGCTCGTTTAACACACGTTACATCAACACTGACAGACACTCAGTGACATTAATACATATGTGAACACTGAAAAATGATAGAAATATGAACAATCTGAGAGATTTTCACCAATATTTCTGTGTTTTAGCAATGCTACTGCCATTAGCCGTGAAACAATTCAGATGTTTAAACTAATCCAGATCTCATAAATCAGCTTTAAACATGAACACAAAACACAGCAGAGCTCATGTTTGATTCGCATGTGTCAGAAGAGTGAGTAATTCATGCGTTCATGAGGGTTTTGTTGGTGTGTGAAGTTTTTAAAAATGGCTACTGCTCTGAACAAAGCGACACAAACACTAAGGCATCCTGCGATAAACACACAAACATCGGCACAGAGCGCGAATGAACTCACCGAATGAACGTATAACAGTCGCTTCCGATCACTTATATCGATATATTTCCACCGGATAGAAAATCTTGAGAAGATGAATGAAGATTCTGCGGCCACTTTCTCCCTGTTTATCTCTGTCCGCTAGTTACCAGTTCCCCGGCCTGAGAATACTGACGGGCGATATGCCACACTGCTTCATGAAGCTTCGAAACCTTCACGAATCATTTGTTTCGAATCACTGCTTCATGAAGCTTCGAAACCTTCACGAGTCATTTGTTTCGAATCACTGCTTCATGAAGCTTCGAAACCTTCACGAATCATTTGTTTCGAATCACTGCTTCATGAAGCTTTGAAACCTTCACGAATCATTTGTTTCGAATCACTGCATCATGAAGCTTCGAAACCTTCACGAATCATTTGTTTCAAATCAATGCTTTGTGAAGCTTCGAAATCTTCTCAAATAATTTGTTTCGAATCAATGCTTCGTGAAGCTATGAAAATTCACAAACCATTTGTTTCGAATCAACGCTTCACGAAGCTTCGAAACCTTCACAAACAATTTGTTTCGAATCAATGCTTCGTTGAAGCTTTGAAAACTTCACGAGTCATTTGTTTTGAATCAATGACTCGTGAATCTTAAAAATCTTAATGAACCATTTGTTTTGAATCACTGTTTTCGAATTACTGCTTCATGAAGCTTCGAAACATATATTAATCATTTGTTTCGAATCACTGATTCAAGAAGCTTCTAAACCCTCATGAATCATTTGTTTCGAATCACTGATTCATGAAGCTTTTAAACCTTCAAGAATCATTTGTTTCTAATCACTTCATGAAGCTACGAAACCTTCACAAATCATTTGTTTCGAATCACTGCTTCGTGAAGCTTCGAAACCTTCATGAGCCATTTGTTTCAAATCACTGCTTCATGAATCTTCAAAATCTTAATGAACCATTTGTCTGTTTTCGAATTACTGCTTCATGAAGCTTCGAAACATATATGAAACATTTGTTTTGAATTACTGTTTTTCGAAATGTTGGATGGCTCTCCGGACCTTTGAAAGAGAGGGGGTTGGTAGCCGAGTATGAACTTGAATGAAGTGAGACTGGTGGAAGGCTGACGCAGGGAGTTCTGTGCGTACTCGGCCCAGGACAGGAAGTGAGAAGTTTATGAGAAATCGGCCAATCTCTTGGATCCTTCTTTCCATCTGCCTGTTACTTTGTGGATGGTATCCAGAAGAGAGGCTGATGGTCACACCCATGATGGAGAAGAATGCCTTTCAGACTCTTGAAATAAACTGGGGACCTCTGTCGGAGACGATGTCTTTGGGGATTCCATAATTGCGGAATACATGGTTAAATAGCATCTTCGCCGTTTCCATGGCCATGGGAAAAACCTTTGAGGGGAGCCAGCTTGCAGGCCTTGGAGAATTGGTCCACTGTAACTAGCACGCAGGTGAATCCTTCAGAGGGTGCTAAGTCCGTTATGAAGTCCACTCCCAGGTGTGACCAAGGGTGATGTGGAACATGCAGTGGAAGCAGTTTGCCAGCTGGTAGTTGTTGTGGGGTCCTTGACATGGCACAATCCAGACATCCCTGGACGAACCTTCTGACATCTCTGTCCATATGCGGCCCACAGAACCGGTCCTGGATGAGCGAGAGGGTCCTATTTGTCCCGGAGTGGTCAGTACCCAAAGAGGAGTGTACAGACTCAATGAGCGTTAGACGTTCGGAAGTGGGAACATAGATCCTGTTGGTGGGGCAGCCCGGTGGAACAGGTTCATTGGCGGTGGCTTCCGCAATGCTATCATCCAGGAACCACTGGATGGGACTCACTATGACTTGGAGGAAGTACGGTTTTGGGATCCTCTGTGTTTTCATCTAGAGAGAAGAGACGGGAAAGAGTATCTGCTTTGAAGTTCTTGACCCCTGGATGATAGGAGATGGTGAAGTCAAAGCATGTGAAGAAGAGGGCCCATCATGCCTGCCGAGGATTGAGTCGACGAGCTTCTCGAAGATATTCAAGGTTTCTGTGGTCAGTTAGCACCAGAAAAGGATGACAGGTCACCTCCAGTCAGTGCCGCCACTCTTCCAGGGCTAGCTTGATAGCCAAAATCTCCCGGTTTCCGATGTCATAATTCTTCTCTGCCGGGGTGAGGTTTTTTGAGAAGTAGGCACATGGATGGAGTTTTGATGATTTCCCCTGCTGCTGAGATAGGACAGCTCCTACGCCATTTGTGGAAGTATCTACCTCCACCACAAAAGGTTTGTTTGGGTCTGGATGAATAAGGAGTGGAGCTGTGGTGAAGGCATTCTTAAGATATTGAAAGGCGTAGGAGGCCTTGGGGGTCCAGGATAGAGACTTAGGCTTAGACTTGATGAAGGAAGTTAATAGAGTAGTGATGGAGCTGTTGTTCCAAATGAACCGACGGTAGAAGTTGGCAATCCTAAAAAACGCTGGAGTTCCTTGATAGTGGAAGTGAAGAGTGAACGCTGGCGTCTTTGTCTGCCGCTGCTCTCCCGGATTCTTTTAATTGTTTTTAAATGCTTTTGTTTTAGTGGCCTTTTGTATGAGCGACCTCAGGAAATTGAGTTTTATACATCTCTTTTATGGACAATCTTCTGGACTAGTGACTATAAGTTTTTGGAAATCTATGCTACACTTCACATCTGACTGGATTACTTCAAAGAAATGAACACTGCTGCACTCACCGATGGTCTTCGCCAGGACTGCTACGTGCAGTCTTAAATAGGCTGCTTGACTCCTGGTCCATCGTCAACGTCAAGTGGGGCTGGAGCATGTGGACTTTGATTTCGAGTCACATTGGTGGATGCATTGAGGATGTTCTGCCTTCTGTTGCCCATCTTGGCCAGCTGGAGTTTTACTGTTTGCCCTCGCCAGTTTCAGCAGAGAGCTCCCTGTTGTTTGCAAGTCCATGCAATCCTCTTTCTTCTGATATGGTTTATTCTACTCATCTCTGGATTTACGGTGTTTGAATTCCTCTGACCACCAGTCAGATGGAGTATACAATTATTCTGCTGCTCTCAGAACTGCACGTCGCCCTCGGTATGTCCATCAAGGGTCACGCCGACAGCCCTACAGATTACCTGCTGATTCCCCTGACAACCACCACATACCGGCCATCTGGTCTTCACGCCGTCACCCTCTGACTGGTCAATTTTGATAATCTTAGTTTGCTGAAACGCACATCTTTTATTTCACCACAAAATGCAGATTTCACCACTACTAAGATGGCCCTCATAAAAGCATGTTCAATATCGAGCAAGTATTTTATTCTGAATTACATTTTTATATCAAGATCATTGGACTTTTTATTCATCGCTGAGACTTGGCTGGATCCAGGTGAACAAATGGCCTTGGGGGATCTAAAACTGCCAGGATGTGACTTTTTATATTACCCACGGACTTCAGGACGAGGAGGTGGCATTGCCACTGTTTTTAAAAATTCTTTTAAATGCAGAATGCTACCTATGAACATATATTCCAGTTTTGAGGTCAAATTGTTAAAGATTGAAATCTTTGGTCTTGCCTCCTGTACACTTCTATACAGACCTCCCAAATTTATTAAGGACTTCGTCCAACAATTTTCTTACTTTCTCTCTGGACTGGTGTCATGCGGTGATAGACTCCTGATTCTTAGGGATTTTAGTATTAATGTATGCTGTCCATCGATACTGTTTATAAATGTATTTATCTCCATCACTGAGTCTTTAAATTTTGTATGACATGTCACTGGTCCTACTCACAACATGAGTCATACATTAGATCTGGTGTTATCATATAGTCTTTCTGTGTCCAACTTAGAGGTGTTAGATATTGGCATTTCTGACCATTATTCAATAATGTTTTTGTCTGTATCTACTTGTCCTCTGCCTAATTTCTCAGCCCTTACGCCACTCCCGGTCCATTCACTCATCTACTGTTAATCTTTTTTTCAGTGCAAGTGGAAAAGAGACAAGCTTTAGGTCTCTTATGATATTTTAAAGGAGTGTTTAACAAACAATCATAGAGCTATAATCTCTGATAATACAAATTGACCAAAAGTTTTGTTCAAACATTTTTAACAATTGAAAATTGCTAAAAATGCTTTTCTGGATGCCACCCAAGAGAACTGTGAAACATTTGTACACTTCTTTACTCACAAAATTGTGCAGATTAAATGTGCGATTTTACCTTCACAATTTGATCAACCACTAATAACTTCCCCGTCCAGCTCGCTGACTCACTTTCAACCAGTTACATCAGAACAGTTAGCAGATGTAGTCTCCAAAATGAAGTGTTCCAGTTACAAGCTGGATATTCTTTCTCCACGCCTTCTTAAAGATGTTTTCACGACTATCAGTTTCAGTGTGACAGCTATAATAAGCAGCTCATTAGCAAGCAGAATTGCTCCAAGTAGTTTTAAACATGCAATTCTACATCATTTGTTAAAAAAACAATTTTAGATCCGGCAATACACGACAATTACAGACCAATCTCCAAACTGCCTTTTATTTCCAAGATTTTGGAGAGAGTTGTTTATTCGCAGCTCTACTCCTATCTAAATACATGTAACATTTTAGATACATTTCAGTCTGGTTTCAGATACTTGCACAGCACCGAATCTGCATTGTTGAAGGTCACTAATGATATTTGACTCTCCATGGATTCAGATTCACCTGTCGTCTTAGTTTTATTAGATCTCAGTGCCGCGTTCGACACAATCAACCATTACATTCTCCTCAATCATCTAGAATGTATGGTTGAAAACTTCATGAGTCATTTGTTGGCTTCCAGGGGATGACCCTCCAGTTGTGTTCCTCCTATTTAAAAGAAAGGGCATTCTCTGTGAATTTAGGTAATTTTTCTTCTACCTCGGCTCAATTAGAGTGTGGTGTCCCACAAGGGTCAATCTTAGAACCCTTGTAATTTTCACTGTAGAGTATATGCTTCCACAGAGCTCTATTTTACAGCATATCTTATCACTGTTATGCAGATGATTCCCAATTTTATTTCCCAGTGAGTGTAGACAAGAATTGTTAATCTGAGAATGTCCTAAATTGCCTCAAATATATTAAATGTATGCTGGCATGCAATTTCTTACAATTAAATGAAAGCAAAACATGAAAGTTCTGATTTTAGGTTCCTGTCCTCCTTACCTGGCCTGGTTGCCCAGTTAGGTCCTCTGTCGTCGAATGAACAAGATCATGTGAGGAGTCTTGGAGTGATTTTAGACTCATCATTACTTTTCAGTAAGCAGATCAGTGCTGTTGTCAAGGGTAGCTTTTTCTATCGTTAAAATAAGAAATGTTCTTTCCCATAAAGACTTGGAAATTGTGATCCACTCACTTATTTCATCAAGGTTAGTCTATTGCAACTTATTGTACATTGGTCTGCCCCAAACTACATTATCCCGCCTTCAGCTTCTTCAACAAGCAGCAGCAGCTAGGCTTTTAACAGTGTCAAGAAAGAGGGATCACATTTTTCCTGTTTTAGCATCTCTACACTGGCTTCCAGGGAATTTCAGGGTTGATTTTAAAATGAAGATTTTTGTTTACCAGGGTCTTGTGCCCCAATATATCATTTACCTTCTACACCCCTACTCCCCCACCAGAGTGCTCAAGTCTTCTGATCAACTTCTATTGAATGTTCCTCATTACCGCTATAGATCTAAGGGTGATCATGCCTTTTCTGTGATAGATCCTAATCTATGGAATGGTCTCGCTTTCCATGCGATGTCAGCTTCATCACTAGCCATTTTTAAATCTTCTTTAAAAACATATCTTTATACTGTGTATTTTGAATAGATCATTGAATAGGTTGAAGTGGATTAATACATGATGTTGTATTTAAATGTTTTTATTTATTTTAAAATCAGTCTGTTTTATATATTTTGTTTGTTTGATCTGTAAAGCCTTTGGGTCAACTTCTGTTGTTTTTAAATGTGCTCTATAAATAAAGGTTGCCTTGACTTGGCTTGGAAGGAGTGGGCCAGTATCACACTGCTTCTACCTTCCCCTCGTCCATCTGAATACCTTCAGGGCTGATGTTGTAGCCAAGGAACTGGAGTGATGTCTCATGGATTGGAAATTTTTCTGCCTTGAGGTAGAGATGGAATCTCCTCAGCCTTTCCAACACAAGCGCGACATGGGTTCATGATTTTGGCTGGTCTGGTCTTCTGTAATGGAAACCCAGACTCGAGAATGATGTTTGAACCCGAAGGCATGTATTTATTAAACAAACAATATAGGTAACCAGGTGAGTATCAACCAGAAGATGTTGCATATTCAAAGATGAGAAATATACTGATAAAAGTCTATATTCCCATAATAAGTGAGAATCCTTGATGAGCCACACTCATAAACATCAGACGGGGACACGAGGAGAGGAGAAACAGGGGAAACAGATCGTTGGAAACCTTGGATAACGCTGGAGTGAGACTTAAGAGACTTTGCTGGAGAAGAGTTAAGTAGCAGGTAAGTGAGTCTGCATTCAATGGGAGACCAGACATTGACTGAGGAGTGAGTGTGGATTATGAAAGGAGCTGATTAGCGTGGGGATGAGAGACAGGTGCAGGTGATTCGTATTCGGGAGAGAGAGAGAAGGCTATGTGTGTGGCAAGAGAGCCTGGTGAATCCGTGACAGTCTGCTTGACACATTCATTTAAAGCACACAGCTCAAGGATTGCAGACTTTCATGGTTTAATAATCACATGTCATTTCACAATTTTAATTGGATTAATTGTGCATTTCAGTGTAAAAGGAGTAACAGAGCACACACTCAAATAAGTGTTTGAGCTTTTAAATCAGTTGTGTGTCGGTCAGACAGCATGCTGGGACTGAATTAAGTCGGTGCTCGAGTTGAAACAGTATCATTACTTCATATCATATCTTTTTTATTTAAGTACTCAATTGGTACCGAAGAACTGGTAGCCTACTTTTGACAACACTACCACATACTGAGACATTATCAAATTTATGTAATTTTTTCTTTTAACTTCTAATGCTAATGAATAATTAAGAAAATCTCATTGCCAATCAGCTCAGCTGTGACTGGGTCACAAGGTCAAATGTAAATCACATGACTGACATTCAGCACAACAGCATTATTGTGAATGTGATGTTGCTTTTAGACTGTAGTTCTACAAAATAAAAACTCATACAGAGTTACATGTACATGTGTAAATTTGCCCAGTTCGTTTTTTTTCTCTGCCAAAGCATAAAGGTTTATGTCTCCAATAGTGATGGTAATAAAAAGAAATGTATTGATTTCAGTTCCAATTCTGATTCCTCTTAACGATTGAAATGGTAATTTCGTATTTAAACAGAACAGATTCTTGCAAAAACTCTTTAACGGGAGTCACGTGACGCCACACTAGGTTCAGACGTGTGAACGGTGAGCTCTGCGCACTTTGCTAGTTTAACACTATTAATGACATAAACCGGTGAGATTCGATACACTCCTGTTACATAACTGTTCTAGGAGGACAATATGTCAAAGAATTTTAAATCATCAGGGTCTGGAGACATTAACCCTTTAAGGCCTGTTCCGAAAATTCCATTCTGTGCCAGAATATGATATTCATATCCATATTCATATTAAATTCATATTCACATAACATCACACACCTGAACTGCATATACCATATTGAAGAGAAGAACTAGGGCTTTCAAATGATATAAATATATGTATGATTATTTAAGGCTAATCATCCTTTATCAATAATAATGCACACAGTAATTTTTACAAAAATCAGACCACTGCATTTTAATTACAAGCTAGAGGGAAACTTAGAGTGTATGAAATATACATAATTATGTGGGCAATGTAGAATAGTACACAGATTAAAAATATTATCTATTGTTTAAAAGTCATGATCATTCTAGTGATTAGTGGGAAAACGGAATAAAACAAACATTTAAAATGTTAAGATACATTTCACATGACCACTCCTCAAATACTCCTTTTGAGCACCTGTAATAAAACATTGAGATTGCATCTGAAACTGAAGGACACAAACACTGAAATATACATTTTATGTTTTCAATAAAACACACTTTATTTAATTTGAACATTAGAATTACACACAAATTACACAGCAAAACATATAAAATCGAACTTTTGAACTATCTTCAGTAAATAAATTTTTAATAAAGAGTGAAGGAACAGAATATATATAAATTCATAAATACTCAACAACGGCAATTCTTGTGGAGAAAAGAGAGGGAGAAAAGAGGGGAGGGGAGGACAACAACACCAGTAAACACAGCCCATCCTAGGCCACTTCACGAGTGCCAAGACTGAAAACAGTTCCTATCGTGAACCAAGCAAAGTCTTTTGCCATTACATCGTGGCATGCAGCAAGCTAATTTAGTTTTATTTTCAGTCCTACATTTCCAATAGCATAGCCAACATCTCTAAGAGGACTCTTCAAATATAGGGACATGAGCTGTGTGGAGTGATGATGAAGGAGGGACTACAGGCTTTAGTGTATGCAAAGGGAAACTTGCATGAATATCGATAACTCCCAGCTGATGAGCCAAGTTCACCGGTCTATGCTCATCCCATGGTGCCGCATGAATGTGTTGCAATTTCAATGCAAAACTATGGACGATGGCAATGTCTATGAAGTGGAAAAAAAGAGTCTTCTACCACTTCTGAATTTGGACGATGGCAATGTCTATGAAGTGGAAAAAAGAGTCTTCTACCACTTCTGAATTTGTTGTTGGATGTCGTATATTTTTATAATTTTGTCTGACCTATCAACACAGCCCAAGTTTTTGTTATAATCACTGATGACAGTGGGCTGGAGGGCTACTTCTTTTGTCTAGTCGCCATCATTGTTTACAAACCTAGTAATTTCTGTTGAGCCATTCACATTGTGAAAATTGGAGAGGCATGTAACTGGACGCGTGTCCTTCCACTGAATTACAAGTATTTCCCCCTCAATCCTACACCACCTCATATCCCCACGAGCTGTCTTGCTTTCCCATCTTTTGAGGTCTTTAAATTCTGCAGGAAACAGTTTTCGATTCACCCTCCATGTCCCACGAGCATTAGTTCTTATTTCTAACAACTTAACCATAAGAGCTGGGGACGTTTAAAAGTTGTCAAACCAAACATTGTGGCCCTGGTCTTTGATTGGCTGCAGTAACGATTCAACTACTCTGGGGGCCAAGTCAGTGACACACCCATCACGACTACCTGTGTAGACATTAAAGTCGAGAGTATACCCTGAGTCTGATGTTGCAATTAACCATAATTTAAAGCCCCACTGAGTAGGCTTGCCCTTCATTCATTGTTTAAACCCTGACTGAGCTTTAGACTTGACCATGCGTTCATCTATTGCAAGATTTTAGTTGAAAGGCTGAAAGAGCTGCTGGCATTTTGGTTTGAGGTGATCCATAAGATAATGCAACTTCCTAAGGCAGTCCTGATTATACTCTCTGGCAGGGTCTACAACTTGTAGAGCTGCTAAAAGAGCCTTGTCAGGCAACATAAATCCCCTCGCCCACAAGCCCTGAAGTGACTTGGTTCCCCAAAGACGATGGGAATCAGGGAGAATTGAAAACCCATGCAAATGAGCCACCCAAGAAATTTGGTCACCTCAATCCAAGCTCCTTGGTAGCTGGAATATAACAGACCGTTTAGGATGAGCTCCCACCACTGTTTGTAAAGCTGCATATTTCAGCAACTACAGCCTGAGTAAGAACAGCAAGAAAAAGTCAATTTCTTGCAACATCATATAGGAGGTTGACCGCACAGCCTGACGCACTCTACCTATGTCAATAACGAATGGACAGCTAGGCTTAAATGGGAGAATTTTGGTACCTGTGAATCGATGTCAGAGTACGAGGGATAAGAAACAGGGTCAGGGAAGCATTTACACTTTCTAGCTGAATTGGGACCTGTGTGAGAATGGCTAGCCATACTCAAAATAATAAGATGTTAGTGTTTGTGGAGCGGAGGGGGGCGGGGCCGGTCGGAATATCGCGCGCCCGGTCCCCAATCAGCCTGATGAGGCGCGCGAGAGATAAAGGCGGCCGGTGACGATGGTTCGAGAGAGAGAGAATTACGGACATGTCCGTCATGTGTGTTTGTTTATGTGTTTTTGAGTTTAAGTTTCTCATTAAAATATAATTTATGTTGACAAGCCGGTTCTCGCCTCCTCCTTGCCCATCCTTCAACTGTGTTACATTGGTGCCGAAACCCGGGAAGGAGGAGGGATGCCCGTCGCAGAGTCCTCGACACTGCCGTCCACCCAGGGGAGCGCCGCTGCCATCTGCCGGGTGACGGAGTAGCCCGACCGCCTGGATGCGGTGTACGGCCGTCGTCCGCGGGGCAAGTGGGGACTGGATACCCCGACCGCCTGGAGCGAGGGAGCCGCTGCCGGGGGCGGAGGAGTGTCCCCATTTGCTGCCAGAAAAGCGGAGGCGCGTTCTACCCGCTGGGGGTCGGCGGTTTCACTCCGGTTCGCCGGTGTTGGAGCGGCTGTCGTCTGCCTGAGTGTGGAGGAGTGTTCGAGGACCACGCAACGGTACATCAGAGAACCGGTGAGTGAGCTTTTTCTCTCTCTCCTCTCTCTCTCCCTGTCGCACCGTGTTGGCCTTTTCCCGCACCTATTTTGTTTTGTTGTTGTTGTCTTCCCCTCCTGTCTCCTCCCAGGGCGAGGAAGGCGGGGATGACCACGCGGACGCAAGATACACCCCGCCCCAGGGATAGGGGTGTACGTCATGCCGGTGGCACCCGGCCTGAGATAACGCCGGGAGGAGTGTGGAGCGGAGGGGGCGGGCCGGTCGGAATATCGCTGCCCGGTCCCCAATCAGCCTGATGAGGCGCTGAGGGATAAAGGCGGCCGGTGACGATGGTTCGAGAGAGAGAGAATTACGGACATGTCCGTCATGTGTGTTTGTTTATGTGTTTTTGAGTTTAAGTTTCTCATTAAAATATAATTTATGTTGACAAGCCGGTTCTCGCCTCCTCCTTGCCCATCCTTCAACTGTGTTACAGTGTTATTGTGAGTATCAGTCATATGAGAAATAGAAACAACAATACATACATATTCATACATACCCAGTTGATGGTCTTGACTGGGGATCAGATTACATCTCATCCTCCATCTCCTTGTGATCCAGGTCTTCCTGCAGTAGTTCCTGGTCCAGCAGATCTTCCTCCTCTGTACAAATGCCCTCATGAGCCACCTACTCCTCTGCTATGAATCTCAGCTCATCAGCAGTCAGAGAACCAGGGGAAGGGGTACCGGTACTTGACAGTGATTGCGTTGAGTGCACGGTAGTCAATACATGGCTGCAAGCCTCTGTCTTTTTTGGCCACAAAGAAAAAGCCGTAAGCGGCAGGGGAAGTAGAAGGGTGGATGTAACCTTGCTTAAGTGCCTCATCAATGTAATCTACCATGGCCTTTTGTTCAGGAAGTGGGAGAGGATAAATTCATCCCCTGGGCAATGGTGCTCCTGGAATAAAGTCAATGGCACAGTCCCATGGTCGATGAGGTGGTAAGATGGCTGCTCGTTGTGGACTGAAAACATCTTGATATGCAAGGTATTCCTAGGGCACGTCTATTTGAAACTCACTCACAGGACTCTCTACTGAGGTGGCACATACAGGCACAGATTCACGAGGACATGTAGGACGGGAAAGTTGCAAACATCTTTAAACACACTTTACCCTAAGCCAACACTTCTTCGGTAGTTCATGAGAGCTGCAGTGAGTGTTGTTGCAACGAGGGATCGTTGTTCCAATCCAGGCCAGTAATGGTTTCTTTTTCCACTGTGCTATGGTGTAACAGATTCGTCTGTGACGATGGCATGAGAGGTGAACATTGGAGCAAGTGCACTATATGGAGGATGATTGCATATTCCAATTTTCAGGACTGCATTTTTCCCTGGTTTTAATCTAATACACGGTAAAGACACGATCAATGTCGCAAAAAGGAAAGCAAAAAGAAAAGGTTAGAGGTTTATCATCATGCAACCAGACACAAACATGCAGAAAGGGAAAAGTTCCCAGACTAGCTAAAATGTACTGTATATTTATTGACAAAATATAAGCTTTTTATGAAAGTTGTATATGAGAATATCTTTTAGTATTTTGAGTCCAACTGAGCTTGTAATCTACTTCCCTAATAAAAGGCATGTAGAAAAATAAACATATGCTACAATACTAGTGAAATCATCAATAGTACCTTGTATGTTAGCAAACTTGGCAAGCTAGAAACAACTAAAAGCACAATATGTTACTTTGCCGTTGGCAAATTGACAATCGTGAGTCGCCACTAAAGCTGTTCCACCAGCATGGTTGAGTACGGTTTGCTAACAATGCCGAGATCTCCAGTCTAAGAATGGTGTCAAATTGTGCCATGCCGAACCATGCGGAAATGCTATTGTAACCGTTCCGTACAGTGCACAGAACCATTTGGCCCAATGTTCTACTAAAACAGTATCACAAATAAGTTTTAGCGGGCATGCATCAAACACGCTTGTGTTCGCTTACTGTCTGAAGAGTACAGGGATGTGAGATATCAAATGTTCATATCACGATAATTGCTGAAGCATTTATCACAGTATATGGTATTATCACTGTATTTGTGGCATGGGGCGTGGTTATGTGTTGGTCTACGGGAGAGGGAGAGCAGTAAGGCTTGTCACCTGGGTCGTAATTAAGCAATATCACATGAGCAAGAGTGCGATATGGCCCTACATCACCACTGCTGTGATTTGGCCGCAGGCTGAGTGTCGTGGTTAATCCCAGCAGTGCTGATTTAGGGCCATATAGCACGATTGCGAGTGTGATATTGCTTATATACAACAGTTCAATGAACAAGTAACTTTAAAAAAATTATGAAAAACTGAATACGGTCATAAAAACGCATTTGTGCATGGAATTACTTTATTTTACGACAGATCAGAATCTGCCATTGCTGGTTCAAACCAAATGATGCGTCCAAGCCTCTGTTAGTAATTCAAAAATGTCACTTCAGAAATAGTCTCATGGCTTGTGCTGTTTCTTACAAGTTATTGGATAAACAAAGGCGTGTGTGCGTGAGTGAATGAGTGAGTGAGTGAGAGAGAGAGAGAGAGAGAGAGAGAGAGAGATGGAGCATGTATGATCACCTGTTGCCACTACCAAGCAGAGATACTGTCAGCTTTCTGAAGGTCAGCTTTCTCAGTGGAAAAATAGCATCCAAGCGGGGGTATTTCTCCCTATTTCGTGGTAGCCGGTGCGCAAGATTCAATCACTATAGAAACCGCAATGTCCTCCACCATTTTAAACAGTACCCATTTTGTAATTAATCAGTCTGTTGTGTCTCTCAGCGGTGATGAGCCGTAATGCTGAAGTTGTTTGTTTAAAGCCATTTAAAGCTATTTCATAGCTATAGTAGTGTAGTAGTAATACAAGCGATCACAAAGAGCTGTTGTATGTAAATGGCTGACGTGGATTCACTTCATGTCACCCAACTGGCTCATATTACACACAAAATCTTTTGCCACCACCTGCTGGCTTACATATGTATTATAAAAAAAAGACAAATTGAAGCTCTTAACAGATCTGCACTGCTCTTACACTTTAGTTTAGAATTGCACGAACACAAGCGGAATGATAGACACAGTGAAGCGTTGGAGTGCTGATGGTGTCAGACCATCAGTGCTCAGGGAATGTCTCCCATCCATTCATATTCAAGGACCGGAACAAACTGTTTTATATTTATCTCTAACACCTGTCTCTCATTATAGTGATGGTGGAGGGTGTCACGATTCCCTTGTTGTCTGCCCTGGGTTTCACTTGTCATTGTTAAATGTACTACACTTCCCAGAATCCACCTGCCATCACCACTGCCATTTTGTTCATTGTTCTCACCTGTGTCTAGTTCAGTCATCACTCCCTGGTTATTTAAGCCCTGCTTTTTGTTCACTCCTTGTCGTTCGTTGTATGTTGTAGCCTGGTATGTGTCCTCCTGCCCTATTGTTTTAGTTTATGTTTTGTTTCCCCATTGTGGGCTTTCCTTTGTGTTTTGCCTGTATTCTAGTCAATAAAGATAACTGCATTTGGGTCCTCAACCTTTGTCTGCCTTCGCTGCCTCATTCGTAACAGAACGAACGACCAAAAATGGATCCAGCAGCATTCTTCGTCGAACTGACCCAGGCGGATCTGTCAGTCCGGGAGTTTTCCTACTTCTTCATCAGCGTGGCCAGTTGCACCGGCTGGGATGACCACACTCTCAAGGTGGCGTACCGGTTCGGTGTTCCCAAACACCGGTGGTGGGAACTCCCGGAGACCGGAGACTGCACATGGCGGGAGTACGTGGGACTCATCTTGGAGGAGTTCGCTGCCGGGGAACCACCTCTCCAGATCCCAGCTCCCGCCTCTGGGCTTTCCTCGCCAGCCACGGTGAGTGAGCCAACCCCCACGCCTGCCGTGGTCAATGAACCAGCGCTGCTAACTTCATCCGCCCGGAGGAGGAGGAGAAGAAAGGCCTCTGCTCTCCAGCCTCCGCTAACCACGGCCAACCAGCCAATGCCTGTAGCCTCCGATGTCAGTGAGCCAGCACCTGTAGCCTCCGATGTCAGTGAGCCAGCGCCTGTAGCCTCCGATGTCAGTGAGCCAGCGCCTGTAGCCTCGACCGTCCCTGAGCCAGCGCCTGTAGCCTCGACCGTCCAAGAGCCAGTGCCAGTGGCCATGACCGTCCAAGAGCCAGTACCCCCCGAGCTTCCCAGAGCTCTGCCTCCCGAGCTTCCCAGAGCTCCGCCTCCCGAGCTTCCCAGAGCTCCGCCTCCCGAGCTTCCTAGAGCTCCGCCTCCCGAGCTTTCCAGAGCTCCGCCTCCCGAGCTTTCCAGAGCTCAGCCTTCCGAGCCTCCCGAGCTTTCCAGAGCTCCGCCTCTCGAGCTTTCCAGAGCTCCGCCTCCCGAGCTTTCCAGAGCTCCGCCTCCCAAGCTTTCCAGAGCTCTGCCTCCTGAGCTTTCCAGAGCTCCACCTCCCGAGCTTTCCAGAGCTCCGCCTTTTGAGCTTTCCAGAGCTCCGCCTTCCGAGCCTCCCAAGCTTTCCAGAGCTCCGCCTTCCGAGCTTTCCAGAGCTCCGCCTTCCGAGCTTTCCAGAGCTCCGCCTCCCAAGCTTTCCAGAGCTCTGCCTCCCGAGCTTTCCAGAGCTCCGCCTCCCGAGCTTTCCAGAGCTCTGCCTTTCGAGCTTCCTAGAGCTCCGCCTTCCGAGCCTCCCGAGCTTTCCAGAGCTCCGCCTCCCGAGCTTTCCAGAGCTCCGCCCTCAGAGCCTCCTGCGGCTCCGCCCCCTGAGCCTCCGTCCCCTGAGCCTCCTGCGGCTCCGCCCCAGAGCCTCCTGCGGCTCCGCCCCCTGAGCCTCCCAGGTTCCACAAACCTGTCCTTGCCCTGTGGCCAGCTCCCAGGCCTCCTGAACCTATCCTTGCCCGGTGGCCAGCTCCCAGACCACCTGAACCTGTCCTTACCCTTTGTGCCCCCTTGGACTTCCTGTCTGCCCCCTGTGCCTCCTTGGACTGCCTGTCTGCTCCCTGTGCCTCCTTGGACTGCCTGTCTGCCCTTTGTGCCCCTTGGACTGCCTGTTTTCCCCTTGTACTCCCTTGGTCTGTCTGTTTGCCCCTTGTGCTCCTCTGGTCTGTCTGTTTGCTCCCCCCCCCCTCACTCCTTGGACGATTTTTTTTTTTTCATTTTTTTTTTTTTTTCTCTGAGGAGCGTCTGGAAGCCGCTCCTTTGAGGGGGGGCTATGTCACCATTCCCTTGTTGTCTGCCCTGGGTTTCACTTGTCATTGTTAAATGTACTACACTTCCCAGAATCCACCTGCCATCACCACTGCCATTTTGTTCATTGTTCTCACCTGTGTCTAGTTCAGTCATCACTCCCTGGTTATTTAAGCCCTGCTTTTTGTTCACTCCTTGTCGTTCGTTGTATGTTGTAGCCTGGTATGTGTCCTCCTGCCCTATTGTTTTAGTTTATGTTTTGTTTCCCCATTTGGGGCTTTCCTTTGTGTTTTGCCTGTATTCTAGTCAATAAGGATAACTGCATTTGGGTCCTCAACCTTCGTCTGCCTTCGCTGCCTCATTCGTAACAGAGGGAGACCTGAAAAGGAGCGTCAGAGAGAGGAGAGTGACCAGAAAGCATAACACCCCGAATAGAGAGTGAGTGTTTATTATTTTAGAGTGCTTTCATTTATTTACCATTCCTTTGATATCTACGGTTACCATCGATTGTGTGTAAAAAGAGAGAGAATAAAAGGACTGACTTTGAAACTGCTTTGTTGTTTCCTGACTTCTCCATTGCCCACGAACTAAGAACTTTCACAGTATTGTACTGAATTACAAAAAGGGGTTGAAAGATAAATACACTTTATTGTTGTTCTTAATAACAAGATTTAGTTACTTGTTTTGTACTTTTTTAATTCAAATATCACAAAAGAAAGTAATTTTGCAAATATCAAACCATATAAGATTCAAAGAGGCATGGTGGCTTTCAAAAGTCTATTATGCATTTATAGAGTTATTTTTCCTAGTCTTCTGATTACTGTACGAGTTGAGTGTTGGGAATGTTGATTTATTGATGGAAATGCTACAGTGCATTCAGAAAAACAATTGGTTAACAGGTTATCTTGAAACTTTCACAATATTTTGAAGCACTCACGATAACAATATTGTGCATGTTAATTATCACGGTATACCCAATTATTGAATATCGGCAAATGTCTAGAAGAGCATATTCGCAAAGTTAATGTGGTCGACCTGGTGCAAGCTGATCTGGAACACGCAAAAACGAAGTATACCTGGGATTTTAAGAAGCTTGGAACAACTTATCTGCCAACAACATGTGTGCAAGTGTACCTAGGAGAATTGGTGCTTTTTTATTCATGACAATATTTAAATTTTCATTTAAAATGAAACATTTCACAACTGCCTTAAACTTTTGCAGAGTACTGTATATTAAAGTGTACTAGAGCTGGTAAAACAAAAGTCGAGAAAATGTAAACTTTTGTTGCAACACACTCTGGCGTAGTGATCCGTTGACCAGAAATTTTAGAGAAATTTTAAATTTTTTCATTTGATCTTGATATTGATTATTTTTTAAGATGAACAGTTTTATTGATTCATAGAAGACAATGAAAAACAAAACATACAGTATATACAATGAATCAACATTTAACTCCCACTGCTCCTCCTCCCCAATCAACAACCCGACCCCAACAAACACCCTGTGGTCTCACATAAGTACAAACACAGAATTTATTTCTTTATATATATATAAAATCATACACATTTATGCCTCTCTCTCCACAACCCCTCTCCAAGAGTCCCCCCAAAATGTCAAATAACTACCCCATTTCCTATTAAATGAATCCCAAACATGCCAATCATAGCACTGGTCAGGACCCAATTTTGTATGTATTTATTTCCTAGGTCAATGACTGCCACATCACCCAAAACACCAAGAGTCTGGGGCAAAATGAAACCCGAGTGCCCAATACGTCACACACAAAACTCTGACCCTCAACCAAAATTCCCCTGATATTGATTCTTAAAATCACAAGATCAATCTTGTACTCTATACCAGGGGTGCTTATTTCTACCGCAATCAACCAGTTGAGCAACCAATTGATTGCAATACAACCACTGGCTGGTCTTGTTAACAGACCAAAAGAAAAAGAGAGTAGAGAAACTACACAGATAATGAGCATCTCACTATTTATTTCAGTAACTGCGTGCGGCCATTTGACATTAAGTGCAGGAAATGTATGTCCTCTCCGCTCGCAGTCGTGGTATTGTGGATCCTAGGGATGTAAAAAGGTAATCATTCAATACATTAATAAACACATAAATGGTAGTGCTGATAGAGCTACTGCTTAAGAAGCATTTAAAAATGGGCAATGCAACTGTTACGAATGCAGACTAGGGCAGACATGAAGTGGGATCTAAATGCAGTTTATTGAACAAAAAGTGAAAATAAGACACAACTGGAACAAATGAAACATCCACGAGGGGAAACAGAAACTAAAACAGGGAGACATCAAAGGAACACGGAAAGGGTAAATACGGAAAAACGGGCAGCAGAGTGAACATCAGGACAGGGAAACATCAAAACAGTCAGAACATAAACATTCAACAACGATCGACAAGGAATGAACAAAGAACCAGGGTTTAAATACAAAAAGGAACAAACAAGGGAATGAGGGACACCTGGGGGAAACAATGAGGGAAGGAGAAATAATCAGGGGAACACCAATCATAAAAAGAAACTACAAAAGGACTACAAAAACCAAACAGGAAACAGGAACTAAATTAAACTTCAACATAAAAGCACAAAAACAAAAGACAACAGTGAACATGACAGAATCCCCCCTCAAAGGATCGGATTCCAGACGATCCTAAAACAAAAATGACAAAAAACCCACAAAAAACAAAATGAGGGCACCAGGGGCAAACAGACAGTCCAAGGGGGCACAACGGGCAGACAGACAGTCCAAGGGGGTACAAGGGGCAGACAGACAGTCTAAGGGGGCACAAGGGGCAAGAGGGCAGTCCAAGGGGGCACAGAGGGCAGGCAGGGATTCCAAGGGGCAGGGACAGGTTCAGGAGGCCTGGGAGGTGGCCGCAGAACAGGGAAAGGTTCAGGAGGACTGGGAGGTGGCCATAGGACAGGGACAGGTTCAGGAGGCGGCCATAGGACAGGGACAGGTTCAGGAGGCCTGGGAGGTGGCCATAGGCCAGCCATGGGGAACTCGAGGGCGGAGCCATGGAAGTCTCAGGTGGCAGAGCCATCGGTGGCTCAGGAGGTGGAGCCGTAGAAGGCTCTGGATTCGGAATCGTGGGAAGCTCAGGAGGCGGAGCTGAGGGAGGCTCTGGTGGCTCAGGAGGCGGAGCTGTGGGAGGCTCAGAAGGCGGAGCCAAGGGAGGCGGCAACATGGAAAGCACTGGAGGCTCATGAGGCGGAGCCGAGGGAGGTGGCGCCGTAGGAGGTTCTAGAGGCGGAGACCTGGAAGGCTCTGAAGGCGGAGCCGAGGGAGGTGGCACCGTAGGATGCTCTAGAGGCGGAGCCCTAGAAGGCTCTGGGGTCTCTGGGGGCAGAGCCGTAGGAGCCTCGGGAGTCGGACCCCTGGAAGGCTCGGGAGTCTCTGGGGGCAGAGCCGTAGGAGGTTCGGGAGGCGGAGCCCTGGAAGGCTCGGGAGGCTCTGGAGGCGGAGCCGTAGGAGGTTTGGGAGGCTGAGCCATAGGAGGCTCGGGTGGCTCGAGAGGCGGAGCCCTGGGAGGCTCGAGAGGTGGAGCCCTGGGAGGCTCGGGTGGCGGAGCCCTGGGAGGCTCGAGAGGTGGAGCCATGGGAGGCTCGGGTGGCTTGAGAGGCGGAGCCTTTGGTGGCTCGAGAGACTCGAGAGGCGGAGCCTTGGGTGGCTCGAGAGACTGGAGAGGCGGAGCCCTGGGTGGCTCGAGAGACTGGAGAGGCGGAGCACTGGGTGGCTTGAGAGACTCGAGAGGCGGAGCCCTGGGTGGCTCGGGAGGCGGAGCCCTAGGAGGCTCGAGGGACTTGAGAGGAGGAGCCCTGGAATACTCGGGAGGAGGAGCCCTGGAAGACTCGGGGGACGCTGGCTCTTGGTCGGTCATGGCTACTGGCGCTGGCTCTTGGACGGTCATGGCCACTGGCGCTGGCTCTTGGACGGTCCTGGCCACTGGCGCTGGCTCTTGGACGGTCATGGCTACAGGCGCTGGCTCAGGGATGGCCGAGGCTACAGGCGCTGGCTCTGGGACGGTCGAGGCTACAGGTGCTGGCTCGCTGACCGTGGCTGGCGTGGGCTCGCTGACCGTGGCTGGCGTGGGCTCTGGCTCGCAGGCCGTGGCAGGCGTGGGCTGGGGAGCGGAAGACTTTCTTCTCCTCCTGCTCCGGGCGGACGAAGTTGGCAGCGCTGGCTCATTGCTCAAGGCAGGCGTGGGGGTTGGTTTGCTGGCAGGTGGGGCAGGCGAAACAGGACAAGCCATGGAAGACTGGAGGGTCACCACTGTGGGAGGAGAGGCAGGATCCTCCTCCACTACACCCCCAGTGAATGGCGAGCCACATGCCAGCAGCGTCTCCTCCACAAAATCGCGGAGCGTCCAGCAGCGCGTCACCGGTGGCAACCGCTCCTTGAGCGAACCGGCCAGGCCGGCCCGGAAGAACACCACCAGGGAGGAGTCAGGGAAGTCGGTGGCACTCGCCAGGTCCAGGAAGTCGCTAACATGATCCTCCACCGGGCGGCTTCCTTGCCTCAAATCCAAGAGGCGGCAGCTTGCCTGAAGAACCGCTAGATCCATTGCGGTCGATCTTTCTGTTACGAATGCAGACTAGGGCAGACAAGAAGTGGGATCTAAACGCAGTTTATTGAACAAAAAGTGAAAATAAGACACAACTGGAACAAATGAAACATCCACGAGGGGAAACAGAAAATAAACAGGACATCAAAGGAACACGGAACGGGTAAATAAGGAAAAACGCGCAGCAGAGCGAACATCAGGACAGGGAAACATCAAAACAGTCAGAACATAAACATTCAACAATGATCGACAAGGAATGAACAAAGAACCAGGGTTTAAATACAAAAAGGAACAAACAAGGGAATGAGGGCCACCTGGGGGAAACAATGAGGGAAGGAGAAATAATCAGGGGAACACCAATCATAAAAAGAAACTACAAAGGACTACAAAAACCAAATAGGAAACAGGAACTAAATTAAACTTCAACATAAAAGCACAAAAACAAAAGACAACAGTGAACATGACAGCAACATTGTGAGTGAAAATACAGTCTCCTCCTCTGAGTGGCAGTACTGAGCACTCACTCACAAGAGAACAGAACAAAATCTCTCAGTAGTCATGTTTCCATCCAAGTTGCCCATTTCTTTTATGTGGAAAAATCATAATACTGCAAAAACAAGTGTTACGAGGAGGAGGGTGGGGCCAGATTACTGGTTAGTACAGTTATGAAGTTATTCAGTCACATTCATTTTTTTAATGAGCATCTTGTATTCCTAATAAATTCAATAGGAGTTTATTCTGAAATTGCGTTTCCATAATAGTTTATGCACATTTCTTCTTATCAAATAAAACATTTGTTCATCTCAAGCAAGTGTATACTGTACGTTTTTCAGGCATATTTTGGAGATTGCATTTAGTGCATTTTAGTGTTTCAATCCAGCAGTTTTTATGGAATATGCCAAAATGCACATAAAAATATTTGGATGGAAACTCAGCAAGTGACACATGGATTTGCCTGCAAGACAGATAAATTGTGTCCCAAAATGCACACTATTCTACGCCACTGTGCAGTGTACCAAATTGTAGGGCGAGTAGTATGTTTACAATGAAAATGCAACAAAAAGAGGTGTGCTATGAGTACCCGGATGATGCACTTCTTCAACTGAGTGTGCAATGTTGGACACTTCATGCACTCAGCGCTCACGGCTTGCGGAAGTGGCAGAGTTACCTGGCCTCAATCAGGTTTGCGTCAGAATTCTTTTTTTAAATAAATGTACATCTTATTACAAGACAACTTGTCAAATAAATAAATAAATGCACATGAAACATTGAAATAATTTTATGAGCTTAATTGTAGAGATCGCACAGTGATCCGAGAAGCATTAACCGTATGATACGTGGATGTGCGGTTGTTACTCAGAAATATCAGACCACTAGATGGTGCAATTGACCAATCAGAATCCTGTATTTCTGAGAGCCGTGTATTAAGACTATTAAGGACCTGCACGATCACTGTCATTGCTGGCGTTACAAAACAATTGTAACTAATGTTGAATGTGGCAACCAGCAAAACCTCTGTGAAGAGAGTATCTTACAAATATGAGTTTAAAGCTTTACTGCTCCTAAAAACTGAAAGCACTGTTTGTTTTTATTTGTTCTAATGCTTATCATTTGTGTCTTACTTTAATTCTGGCTGTTTACTTGTCTTGAATAATTACTTGAGAACTTCAAACAATGTTTACTTAAATTAGTTTTAAATCAAGAGCTTGTATATCTGAATCAAATCATATCTGAAAATGTGTGTTGACCCCAGCCCTACTTCCCACATCCTCAAAATGCATCTTACACATTCCTATCCATCAGAGCTTTCTCTAGTGTGTGAGCAAAACGATTTCTTTCATCCTGCTCTTTGACTGCTCACTATGAAGTGTTCATCACTGTCCTACAAACTCAACTGCATTAACAAGAAGCACTTTAAAGAACATCAGAGTCACAGAGGCATTTGCCACATTTATGTTGTGTATTTCTCCAGAGCTTTAGGCTCTTGATTTAAAATCTCTCTTTCCAACACCGTTAGAGATGTGAGCAGGTACATCACACTTCCACAGGTGTTTATGTGAGAATCTTACCAATCAATAGATTGATCAGAACCTCTTGCCAGCAGAGTGACCAATGAGTGGCAGGGGTGGATTTTCTATAAGGGCCCCCCGGACAAATTATCTTTTAATGTTGAGATCTACGCAATCGATTTTCATTGATTTAAGTCTCTTTTAATACCTGTTCTGTTATTTACAGTCAGAATAATTCAAACACACAGCACAGATGTGGTAAAGAAACCACTCAACCGAAACATGTTTGCTGAACAGCCACTGTTCTTAAAGAGACAGTACCATTTTAACGTCTGTAAGTAATGTAAAACTCAATGTAAATACTACAAATTCTGCATACAAAATGCATATATTGAAGGGGCCATAATAAATTATTGTAAAGGTTCCAACAATAAGGAAGGAAGTGGGAAGCAGGCTGACAGTCCAGGTAAGTCAACCTTTAATGGGATTTCAGTTTCACAAACACGTTATTTGGCTTTTCAGCTCTACAAACAGGGCTCTATCTTTTCAGCTGCACAAAAACGTCACACTTGCCAGTAGGCTCACACACAAAGTCACTTGTCTGTCTTTCACTCTCACTCTCTGGTGTTCTTGTTGGCCTTTTCAAGCCCATCTCCATCGTCACTGTAATGAGACACAGGGGTTACGTATCAATAATCACCAGGTGATGCCCCTTACCGCTTCCTCTCTCCCCAATGACAGACACATGACCAAGTCCAGCTCCACAATTATACAATATTTAAACTTCATCAAACACTTTAAATATTGATGAATTTCACAAATACATGCTTCTACAGTATCAATGCAAGGGTCTTGTGAAATTCAGCAGTTCAGCGTTCAAGCAGTTCTGGCTCACACTGCTGTATCTTTTCTAACTCATCTGAATGATGGGGTGCGTTCCATTCAGAAGTGATCAGTGAGAGCTTTGAAGGGCTGAAAGTGTGGGCTCAAAACAGTGGTCATTTGGTTTCTTTTGGGGAAATTCTAGAGCTTCCCTAGTACTCAGTCCATGCTATTTTATGATATCGACACACTTTTACTCTAACACATTTTTGAAAAACAACACATTTAAAAGTTTTTATTACAGACTCACCTACATATGTACACTTATTCCAATGTGGATAGCTCGCATGTTAGCCCACCTGATCAAGTCCAGCCATGAGCTCAAGCTGACACATGACATTAGAGACTCACAGAAGCAGTACAAAATGAGGTGGTTGCTTCAGAAGATCAGCTTTTCCATTTCACTTCTGCATTTTAAAACACTATTGGTTAGGTTTAGGCGTTGATTTGGTAAGGATGTCATTTTTTACCATCTCACTAGGCATATATTTAAATTTGTTTTCAAAATTGATAGGCTGTGAGATTTTCAGCCCACTCAGATTCCATTATTTATATTTGTATTATCATTATCGTTGCTGGTTTTATTTCGCATATATAATAATAACAGTGTCCTAACAACAACAATAATAATAATTCAGCAAATAGGGAGCACACATTTATAGATATGATTTAAATATGAAGAAATAAATGACATGCACACATTTAATTACAAAATCCTTTTCTTTATAGAATAAAGTTTACAAAACCATCAGTGTCTCTCACTTCATGCTTATAGTTTTGAATGAATACATCACAGTCAGTCAGGGAGTCACACACAATAGTCACATAAATATTTCAGTGTATCGAAGCTCAATTTGGAATTGCTGAAAAAATGTAAACAGTTTATGCTAATGGTGTCCTACCAAATGATGAAAATATGAGAAAAAAACAAAAAAAACAAAAATATATATATATATATATATATTACAACAAGCCCATGCATACTATCATGTCATTATGTTTTAAATAAGACACTGTTTAATTATAATGTATATGTAAAACATCATGTGGTTTTCCACCCCTCACAGAATCTGCTGCAGGAGAAAACACGGGTGTTTCACAGTCGCTGCATTCTAAAGACGGACATCGGTTTCATTTCAATACAGCACAAACACAAAAACACACAGAATTGCAGTAAAACATGTTCGTTTGCAAAACACTTTGTATTTGTAACCTAAGCATCACCACCCATCCTATTAATATTAATGAGCACAATCTTCACTGTACTGGGATTCCAAGGTGCTTAAACTATTTATTTATTATAATTTTTTTTAACTTTTCGATAACAATGCCCTCCAAAACTGATGATACCCTTGCAATGGACCCCATCCTATAATATAAAAGCAACTATAAATACAGTGCATTCATAAAGTATTCAGACCCCTTCATTTGGTCACATTTTGTTATGTTGCAGACTTATGCTAAAATGCTTTAAATATTTTTTTCACATCAATCTACACTCCATACTCCGTAATGACAAAGCAAAAAACTGATTTTTGATAAAGTTGCAAATGTACAAAAAAACTAAAAAAAAACTGAAATATCATATTGACATAATTATTTAGACCCTTAACATACAGTTTACAGTTGAAGAACCTTTGGCAGCGATTACAGCCTCAAGTCTTTTTGGGTATGATACGACAAGCTTTGCACACCTGGATTAGGGGATTTTTTTTGTCATTCTTCTTTGCAGGACCTCTCAAACTTGGATGGGGAGCGTCGGTGCACAACCATTTTCAGATCTCTCCAGAGATGTTCAATCGGGTTCAAGTCAGGGCTCTGGCTGGACCACTCAAGGACATTCACAGAGTTGTCCCGTAGCCACTCCTTTGTTATCTTGGCTGTGTGCTTAGGGTCGTTGTCCTATTAGAAGAGGAACCTTCACCCCAGTCTGTGGTCCAGAGTGCTCTGGAGCAGGTTTTCATCAAGGATGTCTCTGCACATTGCTGCATTCATCTTTCCCTCGATCCTGACTAGTCTCCCAGTTCCTGCCGCTGAAAAACATCCCCACAGCATGATGCTGCCACCACCATGCTTCACTGTAGGGATGGTATTGGCCAGGTGATGAGCGGTGCCTGTTTCCTCCAGACATAATGCTTAGAATTGACAAAACAGTTCAATCTTCACAGTGTGAGAATCTATTAGGTGCTTTTTCATGTCTTGCACTGAGGAGAGGGTTCCATCTGGCCACTCTGCCATAAAGCCCAGATCGGTGGAGTGTTGCAGTGATGGTTGTCCTTCTGCAAGTTTCTCCCACTTCCACACATGATCTCTGTAGCTCTGTCAGAGTAACCATAAGGTTCTTGGTCACCTCTCTTACCTAGGCCCTTCTCCCTAGATTGATCAGTTTGGCTGGGCAGCCAGCTCTAGGAAGAGTCCTGGTTCTTCCAAATTTCTTCCATTTAAGAATCTTGGAGGCCACTGTGCTCTCAGGAACCTTCAATGCAGCTGACATTTTTTGGAGCTTTCCCCAGATCAAATAATATAAATACATTTGGAGAAAGTTTACTTTTTTCTTTCTTTCTTCAATTCTTTCCTTTTTTTTGCACTTTTTATAGGATTTTATAGCACTATACAATAAGCATTATGAAACATATTGTTACGATCCACTGATCACGTTCCATGTGACGTTTTCCTTGTTGTCCGCCCTGTGTTTCACTGTCCTTCTATAAACTACATTTCCCACAATTCCCAACCTCCCTCACTGCCTGCACTCATCATTGTTCTCACCTGTGTCTCGTTTAGTCTTCATTGTGTCTGTGTATTTAACCCTGTTTGTTTCTCCATTCCCCTGTCGGTCTTTGATGTATGTAGATGCCTGGTTCCTGTGTTTTCCGTTGTTGGTTTCCCCGCCTGTTAACTCCTTGTGTGCCTTTCATGTTTTTGTTTTACTTTTTCCCATTGTGGATGTTTCATTTGTTCGTGTTTTTTCCGTATTGCCCTTGTTATTCAATAAAGTCCCGCTGCATTTAGATCCTCGCCCCTCGTCTGCTTTCCTGCTCACCTATATCATAACACATATATGACTATTGTTTTCTCTACACAAGAGTAACATTTTGCCAATGTCATATTTTAGAGTAAAGGTTGACGATATATATTATTCAAATGTATATTATTGACTATAGACATATTTTACGATTTTGTCAATATCCATGATGATGTAATTTTTAAATCCCCTGATAGTTCCAGGTTTTCTGCACAAATAAAATTATTTTAGCCTATTTTTAAGATTGATGGATTTACAAAATTCTGTGAAATGAAATGGTGTAATATTTAACTAAATAAAACTTTAAATATTAAGGTTTGTAATTGTATTTTATAAGTGAATTTTGCTATTAAATTGTAATATGAAATTTTGAGTGCAGAACTACAGTTCCCGTCATGCGTGTGTTGTGCAGCGGAAGTGACGCGCAGCTGCGCAGTTGAGGGAGAGCAGCTGCAGCTGATGGTGCGCCGCTCACAGCGCTGCTGGACGGAGTCTGAGCGCAGCTCCGCGGACAGGATGAGGAGGATGAGGATGGATTAGTACCGATGAAGAATGATGGTGTTTTTATCAGAACATCCACATTCAGGACAGCAGGAGTGATTTATTCCTGTTTGATGCGGGACTCGAGGACAAAAGTTGACCTGGATGTTGCAGCGGCTCAAATTCACGGATCAGTTACTTGCAACTGCACCAGAAACAGTCCATTAAAGCGAGCTTCTTCCATTTAAATCTAAAAGTCAAACTCAGATAAAACCAAATAAATGTGAATATTCATTTCTGTAAAATATGTTTGAAACTTTTTCAACGGACGGCGTTGTTTTCGATGCCCCAAAAAGAAGTCAAAGGCTCTAGTGTGCTTTTAGTTAAAATATTCATTTATTTTATTTTATTATTATAATTTTTTTTGCGCGCGCAGCTATACAACAGTACTCAGCAAAAAGCAATATGCACCTAAAGCATTTTAGATATGAATATATAGGCTATATATTCTTAGCTGGTTGACGCAAATAATTGAACGCAATGATGTTGTGAGAAATGGCCCGTTTGATGTCAATTATGATTCGAGCGCATGAACGTGTTCTTCAGTTCATAAGATGCACACACAACAGTCTGCCAATGACGGAAAGTTGACGAACATTACTTTTATTTGCTTTGATTTATTTTATTGTATTATTGAAGGAAGAAGACCGTTTGCAGAAGTGTTTCGACGCTCTTCCGTCCAGACGCGACGCCTGTTTGCAGCTCATTCCTGTCGGACACTACCTAGTGTGTTATTTTGAGGGTTCATGTCGTGCTGGCCGCTCGTGTGGATTGTGATGGGCTGTATTCAGAGTATCAGGTGTAAACCCAAGAGTTTCCGGGACAGCATCGTGGTTCTGGAGGTGAACTCGTCCATTGACTCGAATCCCACCAGCATCGACGAGTCCTCCAGCGTGGTGCTGCGCTACCGCACGCCGCATTTCCGCGCGTCGGCTCGGGTACTGGTGCCGCCGGTGGCCGCTAAAGAGAGCTGGACGATCGGCTGGATTCAGGCGTGCAATCACATGGAGTTCCACAACAAATACGGAGCCACAGGGATGTAAGTACATTATGACCTTGCTGTCCATCTTTACATACCTCTAATGCAAAACTAACACATAATCTCATAATCAATAACTAATGTATACATGCACCACAAAATACAGTCAAAGTGCATTTAATCATATTAAATTAATATATTTTTAATGACCTCCTTCAAATAGCAACATAAACTTCTATTTAATAAACTATTTATTAAAGTAATATTCCAGGTTCAATACAAGTTAATCTCAATCAACAGCATTTGTGGTATAATATTGATTAACACAAAAATAAATGTGGACTCGTTCCTCCTTTTCTTTAATAAAGCACACATGTGTGTTCCAGTGAGACACTTACAATGGAAGTCAATGGGGTCAGTGTTTGGAGGTTTAAAGTCAGAAATGTGAATCTTATAATTTCATAAAAGCACTTACATTAATTCTTCTGTTCAAACTCATGTATAATTTGAGCTGTAAATGCATTTTTCATAAAAAAAAAAAAAAAAAAATTGGGATGTTGCGCTGTCACGGCAATTAAATTGTAAAATTGTCTATAACTATCCATAGATGTGGTTAGTAAGTGATTTAATGACAGTAAAATCATGTTTACACACATATTGTTTATTTCTATAGTTTTGAAACAGTATTTGAATGTTTACAGATTAAACCCCATTGACTTCCATTGGAAGTGTCTCACTGGAACACTTTTATTAAAGAAAAGGAGGAACGAGTCGAAATTAATTTTTTGGTAATCAATATTATGACACAAATGCTGTTGATTGAGATTAACTTGTATTGAACACGGAATATTCCTTAAAGTTCATGTTGTTCATTAGTATAGCAGTAGCCTTTTTGCTTATGTAATAATTACACTGTAACATGAGTACTGTCATATAAAGTGTGACTTCAGTTGTTGATGTGCATGTGATCTCCTGACAGCAAATGATATCATTTCCTTCAAAACAGCATCTTTTTCCCCCATTTTATGTGTTGATTTATGTGTCAGAATGTTTTATACAAAAGGTGCTTGAAATTTTAGAATATGGCAGGAACCTTGTATCTTTGATACCAAACTAGCAAGATTCAGTTTTGGCAACATTTAAATAGCATGAAATTCAATGCATGAGAATAGCAACGAATTAGTTGTTTAAATGCTGATTGCCTGATGAGAAAATCAAATGTCTCGCTGTATAGATGTTAATGTGAATGTGTTCAGTATTTACATGCAGGATCATCTGTGCAGTTTCTTCGGCTCAAACTGCAAAAGACTGGCTTTGAATCTCATAATAGACAAATACTACAGAGCCTACACATTGCAGAGCTTTCACTTGTCCTACTTCCTGTTGAAGAGACTACACCTTGCCCTATTTCCTGTATGAAAACCCGTCAGTATCTTAAGATATAAGCACACTGTCACTATGATTCCTGAAATATAAGAGCACAGAAAGAGTGTCTTTGAATTTTAGACGTCATGCATTCATGTTTCCCTTTATGAATTGATTGATATTGAACGTGTGCATGTGATCTCCTGACAGCAAATGATATCTTTTCCTTCATAACAGTTCTTCCCCTCTACTTATAACTCCAGTATAGGCTACATCTCAACCGCTTTCAAACTAAATTTAGACAAGACCACATTTTCTGCAGATATTGTAGAATTATTTACTTTCCTTTTTTAGCAGATGACATGTGTCCTCTTCAAAATATTTCAAAGTTTTCCGCTCAGTTCTTGATATTCCTTTAAATCATTTCAGACTTTATTGATGATTATGTTCAGTAAAATGACACGTAATGATCTCCACTGACACTTCTCTGTTCTTCTCAACAGCTGTTCTGAGCTCATAACATTTGCACTGTACAGACATTTATACACATAAGAGGCAAAACAATTACCCATTCCAGATCATATTTTATTTTTTGACCTGTAGCTTATTTTCTTTGTTCTGTTCACATCTCATTATTATGTCTTACTGCAACCTAACAATGTTTTCTCTTTTTGTTTCTGGATTAGTTTGTATTTCTGAGAGGTTGATTCAAATATGTGTTTCCTGTAATGATTTTGTGATAGTGGTTTGGGGCATAAGCCGCACGTTACTCAATGCCAGGTCTTTTCTTCAGTGTTAAAGATGCTGCTGTTTTCAGTGGTTTAGTGTTACGGAAAACCCACGTTGAGTCATCTAAGATAGAATCTGAACATCTTGCCTTGTGAATGCTGTAGTTTATGAGCAAACAGTTAATGAATGCAACTTCACTGCATTCCATTTCTTTTCAACTACAGGCACTTTCAAGTCCAGGGGTCAATTTCTAATAGAACAAACAGATTTCAACTTTTTTATTTTTGTTGCATGGAGGTCTCGTTAAAACTGAGTTGGAATCTTTTTAGTTTTGGTACTTTTCAAATGTCTTTTAACTGTTTCTTTCTTGTCCCAGACCCAGACATTCAATATTAAACTATGGAATCCATTATAAAAATACAAGTTATTACATGTTTAAAACTATAATAATCTAAATCAAGAGTGAAATAAACAGACACTATTTCAGTATTTATCATGTTGAATTATTTTTTATCAATGTTTTCAAAATGACTGTAAGTAACTGCATCATTTCCACCACACCAAACAATTTCACCCCTAATAAAGTGTTTTTCTAAAGTTAGTGTACTTCTTAACAAAGATGACAAAGGTGTCAGTGAACAGATGAAATATGAGACAAAACAATGACAAATCAAGGAAAATATCACTTGAGCAGAAGATATTATCAATCAAGCTGTACTTCTGGACATCAAATATAACAACACCAAAGTTCTTCGCTATTGAAGATGATGTAACAGTACATACATCAAGAGTCAAATTATATATTAGCGGCTTATTTTTAAAGGTTTTTGGTCCAATAATTAGTAACCTTCTAATTAGTAAAAATTAGAAGGAAATTTCTGGCCATCCAATCTTTTATTTCATTGATATGTTTGCTAATTTCGAGAATTGTGAAATCTCATCAGGTTTTCAAGAAATATAAAGTTGGTTATCGTCGGCATAGCAGTGGAAACTTCTTAGATGATTCCTGATAATATCTCCCAGGGGAAGCATATATAAGGAGAAAAGCAGAGGCCCTAAAACTGATCCCTGTGGCACTCCATACTTAACTTTTGTTTGGTTTGACAATTCCTCATTTACATAGACAAAGTAGTAGCGGTCTGCTAAATATGACCTAAACCATGCTAATGCAACTCCACAAATGCCAACATAATTCTCTAGCCTATTCAAGAGAATGTCATGATCTATCTTGTTGAATGCAGCACTAAGATCTAAAAGCACTAGAAGAGAAATGCAGCCGCGATCAGATGATAAGAGCAAGTCATCTGTCAAATGCCCATTAACTCATGTGCCATCTGCAGCAAAAGCCATTCACACATCTGTCTAAAGTAAGATATGCCTCTATCATCATTCTGTTGTCTTTATTCTGTACATTAACACTTTTATACACTCGTCTTTGCAATGGAATCAGTGTCATAATAAATCACAATAACCGGCGTATATTATGGCTGCTTGTAGCATGTTAGCACATTAGCGTCATTAATTCAGAATTTAAGTTAGACAAATGAAACATTTGGACCCTGAATTTTGACACTATCCTGATAAATGGATAAAAACAAATGGATCCGAGGAGTCAATTCCATCGACTGGAGTCGACTCCAAAAAACTCGAAATCGAACACCCCTAGCGCTCACCATTGTTTATTTGAACACAACTGACCCGTCGCTAAAGCCTGATTTAAAAGAGTTTCTGACTAATCCTGTCTTAGCAACTGTTGCCTGGCCGCCATTTCTCTGACACATGTTTGCTGTTTTCCACTGAGAGCCTACGGGAGTTATGTGTGTTTGAATTTTATGCAGAATTTTATCGAAATGATAAAAACATTTTTTTTTAAATGTTGTTGCTGGGTAACATGTAATAGTGACAGGAGGTACATAGAGAGGATGTAGTTTTTAAATAAATGTGGAGAAGAGCTTGTTATGGATTAAACAGTGTCATTCCTCATTCCCAAATGAACATGTTTAACATCAGCGAGGACACCTACATTTACTCCAAGATAAATTAAAGCTAATAACTGAACGTTAATTCATTTAGTTATTGATTCAGGTGTCACAGTGAGTGAGTTATGAGATGTTATAAGCACTTCTATTCACTTATGCTAATGTTATCAGGTGCGTCACCGCTATCAAATGACACATGTGACGATCATTTACCTTTTTTCTGATTCACAGACTCCAGTTTTCAATCAAATTACTGTGCAAT
Source organism: Xyrauchen texanus (assembly GCF_025860055.1). Classification (NCBI taxonomy): domain Eukaryota; kingdom Metazoa; phylum Chordata; class Actinopteri; order Cypriniformes; family Catostomidae; genus Xyrauchen; species Xyrauchen texanus. The sequence goes on along the minus strand of NC_068279.1, from coordinate 56,003,432 downwards.
TTAACAATTTCTTTTATAAAAACTTCAGGTAAATATGCATTACAATATCACTCTTCATACCAGCCCACAGGAAATATTATCCAGTCCGTTTATTAGAATATTTGGCCAAAAATCGCGTTGTTCACGTCAGTCTCCCATTCATTCCTATGGGATGCGAACAATGGTTACCAAGGGGGTGGAGCCTAGTGAAGGGTCAGTTACTTCCTGGTTTCCAAGGGATGCGTCTCTGAGATTGCTCGAGCAATTTCTCCTCTTTGAATTGATGGGGGATAGCGCTTGTCAATAATTCTGCAGAATGGAGATGATTTCAGGGTACATGAACGTGGAAGTGGAATTTCGATTTCCTGTATGATCCTGTTGGTTATTTCTAGTTATTTAACAGCCATAACTGTTATATTTATAATGTTTAGCAGTTGGAGGTCAAAGCAAATATTGCTAATATCAGCCTTTACTTAAAAATGTCCTAACACTGAATTATTAAAAGTTAATATTCTTAGATAAACAGCTGAACTATTGAGCTTGATGAGGTCAATATAAGTGGAAACATCATGAAATACTGATGAGAGAAACTGACCTCTGTTTGAACCATGGGGTTGCATAGACTAGTCGACCACAACTAATGTAGTTGACATGTCAGCCTTAGTCGACTTGGGGGGGGCAGGGCATTGGGTGTGTGGTGGTTTGGGGGTGGAATGACATCACTACTAGTCGAACTCAATTAAATTAATGGGCTTGACTTGTCAACTATTAAAATCAGTAGTCGTGCAACCCCTAGATTGTATCATGCAGTCAAAAAGACGTTCATGATTTTGTTTTCTCAAATATGATGTTGAAAAATTCAAACCATTATTATTATTCCTATGTATGATGTCCCAGTATAACAGGGCTGAACAGAAAGGCCAAAGACAAATTCTGCGTTTCCTTAGAAAAAAAGGCAGACGCACGCACACACACACCACATTTGTATTTTTATACCCCTGATGATAATCAAAGGCCTTGTGTGATCAGTGATGCTCTGGTGCTGATACACAGGTTCTGGGAGAAAGGTCATCGTTTCTGTTGTCAGATAATCGATAGTCCAGCAGCTCTGACTGCAACTGTCCTGCCATCATCATAATTATCATCACCGGGCGCTCTATGCTGATTCTACTGTATAATGAAGGTCATGGATAATGGCTGCAGCTTTAGTGTTTCTGTCTGCTTAAAGGGATAGAACACCAAAAAATGAAAATTCTGATATTTTGAAGAATGTTCACAGTGTCGCTGAAACTGGCAAGCTCCAAAAATGACAGCAAAGCATCATAAAAGTATCATAACAGTAGTCCAAATGACTCATGCATTCAGAATTAAATATACCACATATGACTTTTTGTGAGGAACAGATCCAAATGTAAGTAATTATTTTCCAATAATCATCATATCATTGCAGCTCTCAGATATCTTAAGCACTTGCATGTTCAAATATGACACACTGGCATTTTTGAGTCTGAATGAGATCTGAGAACTTTGGCACTAGGAAAGATAATGAGCAAATAACAGAATGAATGTTGGTCTGTTGCTCACACAAAGATATCATATGAATTCTTTGTGTTGCACAAAAGAAAATGTCAGATAAGCTTGGGTCACTTCTTTTTAATCTACAGCATAAAACATACATCGAAACCAGTATAGTCAAATTCCCGAATTAATTACTTGCATGAGATGTTTTTTTTTTTTATCTACAGTGCAAAACATATATTGAAACCAGTGTAGTCTGATTCCTGAATCTAAATTCGGGAATCAGACTACAATCTTTCCAATCTTTGAATCTACAGCACGAAACACAGATTATTAAGAATCGTTAAGGAACCAGAATCATTAAGATGAATCAGAATCATATCCAGAATCCTTAAAATCCCCAATTCCCATTTCTACCCTTTAATGTAAAATGTGTCATTGCAATAGCTCACACTGCCATTCACATGATGGTGGTTGTTATGGGGCAGTTGGACTCAAAATAGATGCATATTGTGTCTACATTTGTGGTTTATTCTTTATGAAAGAATCATCTCTTCATCATTGTTCAGACTCAGGAAGCGTTGTGCTATATTTAACCTCCACATAAGTGCTGGAATAAAAAGTATCTCTTGCCTTTGGCTACTAGTGTTCTCTTTATATTCTCCGTCAGGAGTTTATGACTCATTGCCTTTCTGCCCATTTCTCTTTTAATCTCAAGACCATCTCCAGTGCTCTCATCCTGTGATGTTGCCCGCAGGTCGAGTTGGGAACTTCCGGATCTCCGAGACGGAAAGATCAAAGCCATCAGCGACTCGGACGGCGTCAACTACCCATGGTACGGCAACACCACTGAGACGTGCACCGTGGTGGGACCCACCAAGAAGGACACCAATTTCACCGTCAGCATGAACGACAACTTCTACCCAAGCGTGACATGGGGCGTGCCCGTGAGCAACAGTAATGTGCCCATGCTGAGCAGCATTTGGAGGGACCAGAGCTTCACCACGTGGCTGTTGGCCATCAACCAGGCATCGGGCGAGATTCTGGTGCTGCAGACAGTGCGCTGGCGCATGCGTTTGCACATTGAGGTGGATCCGGACAAACCGCTCGGCCAGAGGGCAAAACTACGCGAGCCGATAGCCCAGGAGCAACCGCAGGTGCTCAGCAAGAATGAACCCATCCCATCCAATGCCATGATCAAACCCAATGCCAACGACGCTCAGGTTCTGATGTGGCGCCCCAGGACCGGTGACGCAGTGGTGGTCATCCCGCCCAAACACTGAACTGCTTTTATAATGAGATTAAGTGCAAATAAACGCTTCCGTTCACACCAAGAGTCATGAATCTGAAACAAAGTGCAAAAAACCTGCGGACGGGCTCGGGATCACTGTGCTAAACGTCATTGCAAAAAGACAAAGGGAATGATATGCTTTTTTGTGCTGTATGGAAGTATTGATTATAGCCATGCGTGAATTTTAATCACGTGTCGTTATGATTGGTAGTAAAAATGCTTATTTTTGATTTGAGTTATTTGGTGTGCACTAGTATACATTTTAATTCTTGAAAAAATCCCATTACTAGCTGAAATTCCCCCCCAAGAATTTCAACTAGTAGAAAACATCATTCCTGATATCTGTAAATGCATTTTCACTAGTAGAATTTCACAATGATCTGTCATTCACTCATTGTGAATGTGTTCAGATATCCATAATGCAGGACTACTGGTGATTACAATTCTTACTACACATATCTGTTATGTATTTTTAAATTAGTAAAAATAATCATGTTTTGATACCTGTAAAAATGAACTTTAAAATTATGAATTCAGTATTTCAGATATCTGGAAATGCTATAAAATACTTTTTTTTACTAGTTATAATCACATTTTAGATTTCCAAAATGAACATTGCCAATTGTGAAACCAAATTACAGATATTTTTTCTAGCTGTAATTCAATTGTTGAGTTTAGAAATGGACATTTTCACTAGAACAATGTAGTTATTGATGCTAGCAGATGTTTGAATTTTAACTACCGTACCAAGAAATTAGAAATCTCTAACTGTGTTTTGAACAGGCATGAAGGACAGATCCTTGTAAATTTACAGTTACAGATATCAAAAATGATTTTTTACTCATTAATCAGGCATGGGTATTTCCACAAGTAATGACGCCACTTTTGTATCAAAATGTAAAATTTTTACTAGTGCAAATCCAATAATTGCTTTAAAAAATGAGCATTTTCACTAGTAATAATTCCAATCCTGATATCAAGAATTAGCATTTTAACTAGTAAATTACATTTGTAGATACATTTGACTAGTTGAAATGCTTATTCTTGATATCAGGAATGGAATATTTACTAGTGAAAATGCTCATTGTACATTTTACAATTATAGGTAAATTACAGATATATATAATTCATATCCTGCACATGATTAAATGTCAGAAGTGCTGAAACGAGTGTCACTTTTTGACATCAAACATGCAGGACATTGGATTCACGCTGCCTTAAGTTTACATTGCTTTCTACTGCAAACTTTTAGCCTTAAATGAAGTGCAATGCAGTAAACCTGTCATGTCCCACCTGTTAGAACCACAGGTGTGTACCGATTGAGATTGTGGATGTCCTCATTTTACCTTATTCTTCCTAAATTGCTCATGTTGAAGGGGACTTTGATGACTATCGATATAGGATGACTGTGTACTGAATGAAAGTGGCTTGAGTGTGAATCGGTTTGTGGCAGCGGGGGCTCAGGTGCAAGCGTCCTTACCGCTTTCTCTCTCTCCGCTGCCACTCTGTTTTACTCAAACATGAAGGAATTATAGATATTATTATGCACACAGTATTTTAAACAGGAGCTTATCTAAAGTGTTTTAGTTGCAGATATGTTTTTCCAGGACAGCTGACAAACAGGTACTGATGATCTTCCAATGTATTTTAAAAGGCTGGAGAGTCAAAAATACATATTTTCTAAGATGCAGATATTGATTCAGGCATCTTTAGTGTCAAGAACACATAACCAATTGATGCAGTTATTAATAAGCTGACCGCTAAAGTTTGGCAAAAAATGTTGACAGCAATATATCGAATATTTAAAGGAAGTTCAACAGCTGAGGAAGTGTTAAATGCATGTCGCACGTCACCTCTGTGTTTCACTGGGAGCAACGTCAAGGTGATCAAATGAATGCATATACATGCTGAAACCGAACTACAATCGAACTACAAGCTCTGTTAGTCCGACTTGTATGATTCCAGTTGGACAAAAGCGTTGACATGACAAATTATTGTTGTGGTCAGACTGAAATTGAACTTTTATAGTGCATGTAAAAACACTGAATGTGGTCTCAGACTTTTGGGCTTTACTGTATATGGGGGTCTGAAGCACTCAAGGGCTTTATTAAGTGTCATTCATTGATCTGCTCAACAAAAAAGCACAGTAAAACTTTCATAGAATTAGTCCATATGACTTGTGCACTATAATCCAATATCTTCTGAAGTCATACCAAAGTTTTGTGTGATGAACAGGCCATAATAAAAGTCAACAGAAAATCCTCCCCTGCATAAACTGTCAAATCTCATTTGCATTTCAGTGCTGTAGCTCACACAAAGCTTTCATATGACTTTAGAAGACTTGGATAATGGACTGCCTTAAATGATGATGGAATTTTCAGTAAGTTAGATGTGATAATTTGTAATGTGTACTGCCCTGCAAAAGCAAAATGCAGTAACTGCACATTTGTCAAAATTGAGCTACACGTGAAATGGGCTCTCTTAGACTATGATCTGTCCTGTGACTGACAGGTTTGATACAGCTGTACGACGATTCAGAGAAAACAGTGATTACTTTACAATCAGCATTTAGTGAGTGCACTGGTCTGTAATCCAGCGCTGATGTGATTCACTGTGAGATGAGTTCTATATACAGCATCTGCTGTTCATGTGGATTAGATGTATAGATGTGATGGGAAATGCAGAGCAGCACAATTCAGTGTCGGTACAATCACACACAGCCATGAGGACTGAAGCTGTTTAAACCTGATGAATATTATATCCAGGTCTGTAAAGTTGCAGTTAAACTCTGCAGTTAAAAATTGAGCAATATTGTTATCCACATTTGCCAAAAATGCTTTATGTTCATATGCACAATCTAAACATCTCTCTGATTGACAGAATGAGAGCAGTGTTATTGATCTGAGATCTGTTATGATCAATCCACAGATCACATGTGAAGAGGATGATTTTACTGTTCTGAGAGATTCTTGTGTAACTTGAAAAGTTTTCATCATGAGAGTGTGCTGGTTCAGAAATGATCATATGTGTTTTGTGAATTCACAGGTAATTTGTCTTTTGATGTGAGGTTTGCAGGTATGTGTGTGTGTGTGTGTGTGTGTGTGTGTGTGTGTGTGTGTGTGTGTGTTTGGCCTGTAATGAGTCTTTCATCATTAGGGCTTTAAACAGCTTGACAAATGAGACAAATCGTTCACTGTAGTGAATAACCAAATGTCATATTTCAGCTTAGTATTTTTTATCCATAATCAAAATAAAAGACATTCATTGTTATACATTCTTGAATGTCAATATATTTATGTAAAGACAGCAAATTAAAATGTAAAACCGGCCTAAAACATCCTGTTTCAATGGCATTGATGCACTGAAATTGTTTTGCTACTATCTGACTTGAATTATTTGTTCCAGTATTCAACCATTTATGGATGGGACACTTCCTGTTTTCATTACAGTTTTGTACATGTCTGCACTATAAATCCCCTTTTGCTTGAATGAAAATCAAATATAAATCTTCAAATAATTAATAATACAGTGGTGGCCGAAAATATTGGCACCATTGTTATATATGAGCAAAGAAGGCTGTGAAAAAAATCTGCATTGTTTATTAAAAAAATTCACAAAAATCGAACCTTTAATTGAAGAAAAACAATTGAAAGAGGGAAAATATCTAATTATAAAATAAATACTTTTCAACAAAACATGTTTTGTTTCACAGGGGTATAAATATGAGGTAACACAATCCATATTCCCTTAATCCTCCATCACAGTGGGTTACACTAAAGAATATAGTTCTGATGTGCAGCAAAATGTTGTTGTGCTTCACAAAATGGGAAGTGGTTATAAGAAAATAACCAAAGCATTGAATATGCCCATTTCCACCATAAGGGCAATAATGAACAAGTTCCAATCACCTGGACATCTTAAGAATTGTCCTGGAAAATGGTGCGTGCCTATATTGTCTCCACGCACGGTGAGGAGGATGGCTCAAGTGGCCAAAGAATCTTCAAGGATCACAGCTGGAGAACTGCAGAAATTAGTTGGGTCTTGGGGTCAGAAAGTCTCCAAAACTACAATCAGATGTCACCTATATCACCACAAGTTGTTTAGGAGGGTTTCAAGAAAAATAGCCTCTGCTCTCATCCAACAACAAAATCAAGCACCTTCAGTTTGTCAGACACTACTGGAACTTCAAATGGGACCGGGTTCTATGGTCAGACAAAAGAAAGTGCTTTTTGGCAGCAAACACCAGACATGGGTCTGGTGCACACAGAGATGAAGAAGTACCCAATGCCCACGGTTAAATGTGGTGCTGGATCTTTAATGTTGTGGGGCTGTTTTTCTGCCAGAGGTCCAGGACATCTTGTTCGGATACATGGCATCATGGACTCAAATACCAACAGATAAAAAAATTAAAACCTGACTGCCTCTGCCAGAAAGCTTAAAATGGGCCCTGGTTGGATCTTCCAGCAGGACAATGATCCAAAACAAACATCAGAATCAACACAAAAATGGTTCACTGACCACAATATAAAGGTTCTGCCATGGCCATCCTAGTTCCCTTACCTGAACCCCATAGAACACCTGTGGGGTGAACTGAAGAGGAGAGTCCACAACATGGACGTCTGAATTTGAAGGATCTGGAGAGATTCTGTATGGAGGAATGATCTCAGATCACTTGCCAGGTGTTCTCCAACCTCATTTGGCATTATAAATAATAGAAAAATATTGATTTAATAATGAGATATTTCCTGTTTCAATTGTTCTACTTCAATTAAAAGTTTGTTTTTTGTGATTTTTCAAATAAAAATCAAAAGGATAAACAATGCAGATTTTTTTTCACAGCCTTCTTGCTCATATTTATCAAGGGTGCCAATATTTTAGGCCACCACTGTATAAATAATATTATCATCAGTGTACCTTCAGTGTGTGTGTGTGATTCAGCTTCAGATGCTGAGATGATTCAGATCATGTTATGTTCTTTTATTTTGATCTCATCAAGATTTCTCTTTTCAGGACTGACTGTGTGTTCGGTTGTTTTCTATAGTTTGTCCTTGAAAATAATACTTGACAAATATGACTGGGACATATTTCAAACTGGGAACATGCACATTGTGAATAAAGATTTATTTCCATTAAGAATAAAACTGTGAAATTCAAAGCAGCTTCATGTTATTGATTAAAACAGATTCAGTTTGTGTTTTGCTCTTAATTGAAATCATTGCTGAGAATTATGACCCACTGATGTGTGCCTCTTTTTTTGTGAACAAATATCAATACATAAATATTGTTAATAATAATAATAAACCGTTAAGAGAGCAGGATGCCAAGTGGAGTAACGGGATGTTCACGTCCTCCTGGGAAGTTTGTACATACGAGGACAGAAATCGTAAATATGATGTGATGTGCGTTCAACTGATTGCAGTCCAAAAGAACAGAACCGTTTTACAATTTCATAATTCTTTTTTTCACTTACTAGCAAATGCAGGAAGATTTATTAGCATCAATGCAACAAAACAAAGAGCAAAGTCACACTTTAGGTGTGTAATGCACAAACTAGTGCTGCCACATACTGTATAATGATGGGAAATGAAGTTCTGTTGCAGAATTAGATGAGTCTTATTTTCATTGTTGCTTTTAAGTTTCATCATTTTTCTTTAACATCAGTACAAAAAGTGCACAGTCAAAATCCTAAAGCAAATCGAAATTATTCAGGATAAAATTAGCTTCCACGATGATTTATAAATCATCAAGCCCCCAACTCATGGGCACACTCGTAATTATGATGTTGTGGTGGCATTTGTGTGTGCTTAACTCGTGAATATGATCATTCTGACATGACTCGAATGGACCATAACCCCTTCAGCCGGGACTACTTTCACAAACAGCCTCGAGTGCTTCATTGCTTTTACATTTCAATATTCAGGACACAAATGAAAAAAAAATTACAGTTACAATTATTATCATTATTATTTTACATTAGTAAATACATTAAATGAACAATTGCATTTTTATAAAGTGACCAAGATACTGAATGCTGTTAAAAATATGGTTGATTGTTAGTTAGAATGCATTTCCTCATGTAAACAAACAGAACATTAGGGTAGTGTTAACCATTTTATTTTAAAATATTTGCTTTATCATTAGAATATCAGCAGATTTGTTCACTATCTTTCCCATTACATCATTTTTTCAATTTTTGCTTACAGTGTTTGTTTAACTCTGTTTTAGTGTACAGTCTATTCTGTGCTATTTAAGTAACTGCTTTCATAATGTAAATTATTCTTACAGTCATTTAGTCATTCTAACATTTAACATCAAGCTCAGTTGGTTAACCTTGTTATGGGGGAAAACATACTAATACTAAGCATAAAGCACAAGCATATCCACTATACATAATGTGGTGTGGTGCATTGATGATTGCTGGCTAAGGCCATTTTTAGGCATTTTTGCTCCCTGTAACATTTGAATATTGGCACAAAACATGTTTTTAAAGGAGAGAATCCAGTAAATCCTCTGTCTGTTCCAGCAGTGTTTCTTTACTCTACTGCAGCTGGATTCATCAGTAAACTGGTGGATTTAAATGCATTTGATAATAGAGCGTATTATCCTGTTATCCTGCATGAGGAAGAGATTAAACTGAAGCAGACTCGCAGATTAACACACTCAATATTCCTATAGTGCACTGCAATAATATGAGCACCTGCTGGTGTGACACATCTGTGAAAATCACATTGTGTTATTGGAGACGTGAAACGTAACAAACACCACTAATAAAGCTCAGGTAAAGGGAGTAAAGTTTAGTGTAATTACAGTCAGTTCAGACTCTGTGTTTTGAAGGATATAAGCTTTGTTTACTCTTATGGAACAATGTGCAGATGAAAGATGACGGTTGTGATATCACAGTACATGTTTTTAAGGTCACAGTTTGCTTTTACTGTTATATTTACATGCGGCTCTTGTGCACCTGTCTCATAGTCACCTGAAGATGCTAATAATGGTGACGCTCCTGTTCAAATAGATCTCACTGATCCAGGAACAATATTCAAGATGCCAAATGCTCATGAGATAACATTAAAATAATCTTCCACACGCTGTATGTCGTTCTGTGAAAACGACATCTCTTTACAATAAGTTTGTATTTGTTAACATAACTAATGATGATAAGCACTTTTGCAGCACTTATCGATCTTGGTCAAGATTAATTTCAACAATATTATTCATTTTAATAATTAAAAGATTAATATGTTTACATTAGTGAATACATTATGAACAAACAACAAACAATTGTATCTCTAAAAAGGAACATTAACTAAGATGAATAAATGCTACAAATATACATTGATCATTGTTAGTTCATGATACCAGCATTTACTAATAAGTACAAAATTACAAATATAATGAAATAAAAATAATTAAATATAAATATGTCAAATATTACCAAAAACTATTCAAGTTACATGAAAATACATCTGCTATACTGTAAAAGAAATCATATTTCCCGCCTCTGAATATTCAGATTAGTGCTCATCAAGTATGTGCTTTTCAATGTGAGACTATTCGTGCTTACAGCTTCACAAAGTACCATGTGTTATTTCTCACTTCTGACCCCACATACACATGAAACGCCAACAGAACTACTTCTGGTAAGAACCCTCATTGAGTCTTTACACTGAAACCTGTTTGAGTCTTTAGTTTCATCCGATATGCCGTTTGGAAAATGTCAGTGATTTATCACAAAACAGCATGCTGTTAAACACAGTGACCACTGATATGGACTATAGGGCTATTTTCCCCAAAGAATTCCTGAATATTTACTGTCATTATCACATTGAGAATAAATGTATTCATGCACAAGCTGATAAATGTGTCTTTCAGAGTCTTTATATGGAGTTATGATGATAATAAAGTGCATTTCAAACTGTTCTGAGACCAGTGCAGACAGACAGCACACTGGAGGTTAAGTCATGCACTAAATAGGGAGCGAGGGAGCATCCTATAGCTCTCTATAACTGTTCTGAGACCAGTGCAGACAGACAGCACACTGGAGGTTAAGTCATGCACTAAATAGGGAGCAAGGGAGCATCCTATAGCTCTCTATAACTGTTCTGAGACCAGTGCAGACAGACAGCACACTGGAGGTTAAGTCATTCAATAAATAGGGAGCAAGGGAGCATCCTATAGCTCTCCTATAACTGTTCTGAGACCAGTGCAGACAGACAGCACACTGGAGGTTAAGTCATTCAATAAATAGGGAGCGAGGGAGCATCCTATAACTCTCCTATAACTGTTCTGAGACCAGTGCAGACAGACAGCACACTGGAGGTTAAGTCATGCACTAAATAGGGAGCAAGGGAGCATCCTATATCTCTCCTATAACTGTTCTGAGACCAGTGCAGACAGACAGCACACTGGAGGTTAAGTCATTCACTAAATAGGGAGCAAGGGAGCATCCTATATCTCTCCTATAACTGTTCTGAGACCAGTGCATACAGACAGTACACTGGAGGTTAAGTCATTCACTAAATAGGGAGCAAGGGAGCATCCTATATCTCTCCTATAACTGTTCTGAGACCAGTGCATACAGACAGTACACTGGAGGTTAAGTCATGCACTAAATAGGGAGCAAGGGAGCATCCTATAGCTCTCCTATAACTGTTCTGAGACCAGTGCAGACAGACAGCACACTGGAGGTTAAGTCATTCAATAAATAGGGAGCAAGGGAGCATCCTATATCTCTCTATGCATTTAAGTGCGTTCACTCCTAAAATCTGATCAAACGTTCAGTTTCAGGCTGCAGATGATGTTTGGATCACTCAACATGTTTGACACACTTGGGACAATGATCATCAGTTCATAGATTCAACATTTATAATGCATCATTATTAGGGCTGGGAAATTTAATGCATTCATTTCAACGATTAATATATATTCTTTACACATCAAAAAAAGAATTAGTGCAATTAATGTATTATCAGGTTTTTTTTTTATTTCTGAAACTCTCGAGTTGTTTCTGGCATCCTGTATATTGTATGTTATTATTATTATTATTATTTTTTGTATGCTGCCTGTACACTTCAGTTTTGTCAGTTTGATAGGAATTGAATCTGTCTATGTGATTCTATTTGTAAAAAAATTCCACTGGAAAATGTCAGAAGAATTTTACCAACTTTTAATCACAATGATTTTATGCTGTGCATACATATTACTTGAATCAAAGATTAATAACTAATCTAATTATCTAAAAAACATATTAACATGTACAAAATATTTATATTAAATGACTAACCAATTTCTTGTAAGCTCTTTGAGATGAAGTAGTTTTTATGGTTTTATTTTAAGTCGTTGCCAAGTAGAAAAAACATTGTAACGAAGTCAAATCAGTTTTTTTATTTGTGCTTTCCCCAATAAGCATTGTTCCAAAGCAGTTTCATAGAAAATCAGTTGTAACGTCTCAAAAACATGAATAACCAACACGCCTGGAAACATAATCTGAAATCGGACTTTCTATAGCTTGGTATTTTTTAAAAATTTCACAACTTAGTCTTGCTGTCCACATGTGGACATCAATTTTTAGGAAAACTATTTGCTCTAGATTTTAATTTTTTTGTGCTTGTTTATTAGATGCTACTAGTTACAAATCCAAAAGGTAAAAGAAAACAGTCACGAGGGGGTCTCAGGAGGATAAATAAAGTGGCCCTATATCACCACTGCTGTGATTTGGCCGCAGGCTGAGTGTCGTGGTTAATCCCAGCAGTGCTGATTTAGGGCCATATAGCACGATTGCGAGTGTGATATTGCTTATATACAACAGTTCAATGAACAAGTAACTTTAAAAAATTTAATTCGTGACGAATCAGAATCTGCCATTGCTGGTTCAAACCAAATGATGCGTCCAAGCCTCTGTTAGTAATTCAAAAATGTCACTTCAGAAATAGTCTCATGGCTTGTGCTGTTTCTTACAAGTTATTGGATAAACAAAGGCGTGTGTGCGTGAGTGAATGAGTGAGTGAGTAGAGAGAGAGAGAGAGAGAGATGGAGCATGTATGATCACTTGTTGCCACTACCAAGCAGAGATACTGTCAGCGTTCTGAAGGTCAGCTTTCTCAGTGGAAAAATAGCATCCAAGCGGGGGTATTTCTCCCTATTTCGTGGTAGCCGGTGCGCAAGAGTCAATCACTATAGAAACCGCAATGTCCTCCACCATTTTAAACAGTGTGTATCCAATGTGGAAACTCGGTAAGCACCTCAAGTTCTGTAATCAAACAGTCCTTTGTGTCTCTCAGCTGTGATGAGCCTTAGTTCTGAATTGTTCATTTAAAGCCGTTTAAAACAATGTCCTAGCTTAAATAATGTAGTGGCGAGCGATCACGGAGCGCTGCTCTATGTAAACAATGACTAATGGATTCACTTTACATCACCAACTGGCTCATATTACACACAAAAATGATCTTTTGCCACCACCTGCTGGCTGACATATGTATCATAAAAAAAGACAAACTGAAGCTCTTAACAGATATGCTCTGCTCTTACACTTTAGTTTAGAATTGCAAGCACAGTGATACACACACAGTGAAGCGTCCGAGTGCTGATGCTGTCACACCATCAGTGCTCATGGAACGTCTCTCATCCAATCAGATTTGAGGACCGGAACAAACTGTTGTGTATACAAATATATATTGACGACCTGACATTTCTCTTTCAAAGCATGTTTTGTGTCAACTCTGTTAATACATTGAAAATGTTTGAGGTTAGATAGATCATTTTATCGTCCTCAAAGAGGAATTTTGTTTCCACTGTCGGTGTGTAGAATAACAAAAATTATACAACAAATGCCAGAGCATACGATGGCAAGATAATAGCTGATTACCTATGTGTTTAAAGCTCGTATAGCCATAAGAACAAAACTCCTACCATGACTGGCCTTTCTGCACATGGGTAGTCTGTACCTGCGGCCAGAAGGAAGGAGGATGAAATACTGAAAAAGTGGATGGTTGAAGGTCGCCACAAAAATGCCTAAGCTAGGTTAAATATCAGTGCACCATGCCAAATTATTTACAGTCAGTATTTGTGTGATCTGTGTAAAGAACAAAATGTTTTTTGTATAAATGCTCACTATGATTTTTCCCATAACAGAGCTGAACTGCTGACGAGGTCAATATAAGTGTGAATATCATGAAATACTGAAAAAGACTGTAAGAGAATCTCATCACGGTTTGAACAATTTGATCATCTCTCTCCCTCTAGTACAGTGAATCCAGCGCTTCACTTTTCCACATTTTCTGATGTTACAGCCTTATTCCAAAATGGATTAAATTCATTATTTTCCTCAAAATTCGACAAACAATACCCCATAATGACAATGTGAGAGAAGTTTGATTGAAATCTTTGCAAATTTATAAAAAATAAAAAATAAAAAAAGTCACATGTACATAAGTATTCACCACCTGTCAATTCTTGCATGTATGGCAGAAAGTTTCAAATATTATTTGTAGAAGGACCCAGCAAAAACAGAACGTTCCCCAAATGTTAGCATATGGATCCCATTTATATATTTGATTTTTAGGAACTAAAAAACATTCCAGAAATGTTCTCTTAAGAGTTTTTTTTTTAATAACATATACTAACATTCTTCGAACGTTGCTGGGAGTTTTTTGAGACAACTTATTTGAGTGATTTATTACTGACATACAGCAGAGTTGCAGAAAGTTAATATAGAGGTAAGGAGAACATTAGTAAAACACTAAGAAAACTTTCTCCAAACCTACAAGGAAAAAAAAAAGGTTTCTTTACTAACCAAAAGAGAATATAAACAAGAATACTTGATATTTGTGTTTTAATAGAAGCAATATTGATGCAGAATTTCTCAATTCTATGTAACCTGTTGAAATATAATGCAATTAATAAATAACATTTGTGATTCTCTAGAGAACCACAGAACAGGAAGAGAAAAGCTCCCAGTCATATTCATGTACTGTGGTGACTGCCTCTTACTTTAGTGTCAAAGTTCATCACGTCACATTGCTCACATTCTTCAGCTCAAGCTAAATTTAACTGCAACATCACAACACAATTTCAAGGTCATCAGAGATGCTGGAGCAACACTGAACCAATATCATAAGAATAACTAAGTATACAATAAAGTTAATAAAAGAAGATGAGTTATAAATATGAATGTATCATATGGGCTCAGTATACTGAAGAGAAGTAAACAGATTATTAGTCTGTAAGTGCTTCGAGACATCTGACAGGTCACATCTTACACGTACATTTATTCATCCAGCAGTGACTAACAAACAAGAAAACATCAACATGCATCTCACTGCACTTTATCTGTTAGGAGTTTGGAAAAAAGCACTGGTGTTCAGCTGGTGTGGCAGATTTTACTGAATGATTTTTACTTACTGACCACAATTGAGCATAACTCAGGTTATAGTGTCATTTTAAATCGTTGTGACAGATTGTGGCACTGTCCGACCTTGAAGTTTTGAGTAACGAAAGACAGATTTATACAAGCAGAAGTTCCGGTCCTCAAATCTGAGTGCTGATGTCACAGAACATGGTCTCAAACGCTTCACTGTTTGCATCACTCCGCTTGTATTCGTGCTGTTCTAAACTAAAGTGTAAGAGCAGCACAGATGTGTAAAAGAGCTACAGTATGTCTTTTTATTTTCCCTAGTGACACTGAAGATTTTTGCCAGCAGGTGTTTTTTTTATGAGCCAGTTAAGTTTGACGTGCTTTGATGAGCGGTTTCTTTGAAGTCAAAGTCATTGTCTCTCACTCCACGATCGCTCGGATTACTACTATACTCCTACAGCTGGGAAATACTGTCAAACTAACAGCTTCAGTATTTACACTTATCACAGCTGAAAGATACAACAGACGGAGGAATCAGAAACACTCAAGACGCTTACCTGATACCGGAGTATCTGCATTGGAAGGAGATATAAACATTCAACATGGCGGAGGAGAGAACGGTTTCTATAGTGAATGACTCTTGCAAACCGGCAAACGTGAAATGCTCCGGGGGAATCCACTCAAATGGCTATTTTTACACAGAAAAGCTGACTAACACTACACCTGTGGAATAAAGTTAGGGTGCTTGGGAGTCATGTCAAACGCAGGTAATCACACACGCTCAAAGTGACTTGTTAGAAACAGCTCAAGATGTCGTTTGTAGTTCTGAAACGATGTTTTTGAATGAGGAACAGGGGCTTGTGCTCATATTTTGAACTAGCAACAGAAGATCCTGATCTGTGGTGTAAGCAATTAGTTCCATAAACAAGTTTTTCCTCATTTTCTTTTTTAAATACGTGTTCATTCAACTGTTGTATAAAAGTAATATCAAACTTGCAGCAGTGCTGTATTTAAAATACAGTGTAAAATAAGTTTGTGTACATCTTTTATTTGCTGTTGTTAAATTGTATTATATCTGCCCTGATCTTTAAAAACCCCAGCACTAGTTTCTAAATTCTCCAACTTCAAGACTTAAACCTGAATGCACTCAATTAATTACATTGTGCAATGATTTCACTTTTTATCATTGAGGTGAGAGAAACCTGATATGATCTGGCACATATACACCAAATCAATATTTTCCTGTTTGAGGGAAGCACTCTCTGCACTGTTGCTTATTCCGCAGTATTTTATGTGTAACTGTGAATAAAAATGAGCTCAGAGTACAATGTGTAATTGTTGTCATGTTGTTATTTAATCATGTATGTACACCCATCAATGGTCAGATATGGAAAGAGTGTGTACAGTAGGGCTGATGTGATGAATCTCATGTGACATAATGGATTTAAATATCTGCGCGTATCACAGGACACCTCTGTGACGCGTCATCTACAGTATGATAACAGTGTGAGTGACTGTGATATTAACAACACATGGAAAACAGGGGTCTGTCTGATGTCACCTCAACACAGTTACTAAAGATCACGTCAAGTCTTAGTTTAAAAGCTTTAATCAACATTAAAATACAGAGACAGCTGTGTGAATATATGTGAATGTGATGAGAAACAGACGTGACCATCTGTGTGTTCACATGAACATATCAATAATATCACAGGAGCATGTAGATAACAGAAGAATGACATGAGTTTATTTCTCATTTTGCATGTTAAAACAGAACAAACCTAATAAACACAGTGTGACAGCAGATATAAAACTTGTTTTATTACATCAGGTGAATCTGCAGCACACATTAAGAATATGAAACCTCACTGCTATGAATAATATTGCATTTAAACATAAAATTATGCACACGAATCAAATCAATATTTCAATATTTCTCCTTTAAGAAATGCAAAAGAGAAAGTGACTGAATTCAGGAGGTTTTTTTTAACTTCTCCAACTGCTGAATGTTTGAGGCGACGACCTGCAATAGAGATATGAACAATGTCTACAGTAAACATCATCATTTTATGTAATTAATCAATAGTAAATCTGCTGAAGCAATTATAATGAGCTAACTACAGAAGGCTAGATAATAGAGCGTCTCGCTCGTGGTCTTTATTTCATGACCAGCCATGATTTACAACAAATACATTTCATAGAAATTTCACACAAAATGATTTCTTACTGGTTAGTGTTGGTGTTTCCAAAACCTCCAAAACCTGCAATCACAAGGCAAAGAGAAAAGTAAACATGAGCGATAGTTTCATCAGGACAACAGCTGAACGTTAACCTAATCTCCTTCAGAAATAGAAATGATCGATTTGAGCCACAGAACTAGGGACACTTAGCAAACATCTTTAACTAGTATAGAAGAAAGAGAAAGAGAGAGAATGATGGAAGAGTGAGCTGTACAGGTACTGCAGTGGGTTTATAGTGGGGGAATGTGCAGCACTCTCAAACACACAACGCCTTCATAACGTCAATCACACCATCACAAAACCTACAGCTGGGCGATAAAATTATATCAATATTTATGACGATAAAAACTCCATGATATCGACAATAAGCTTTGATTTTTTTTTTCCACTAATGAATAAGATTCGCTTCTTGTTGCGTCATGCCGTGAATGGGCTTTCAGGACAGACTGATTTCATAGCAACTGTGAACCGTACCGGAGTCTATGTGAACCGTATCCCTGACCCTGTTTGTTGATTGTTGTAACTCAAACGGTCTTGGGTATGAAACCATTTCCTTATCTTCTTACACTAGAGCTTTTGGTACAAACTCACTCAGAGTGGCAGAAACATAAATTGATCAATTCTAAAACTGCCACTGCTGCCAACAAATAAGGGAAGGACAATAAAAGCAGCACTCCTCTAGATCTTCTGCCCCATTAAGCACTACATTTGGCAGCTGAAGCAGAAACCCTAGAAACTCTGGAGCAGTGTTGGGTGTGAAGGAGACAGAAATATGACGTGATCTCACCACCAGAAGATCCAAAGCCTGAGAAACCGCTGCTTGGGGCTCCAAACCCTGATGGCTGCGGTTGTGCTATGCTGCCGAATGACGGCGCTGAATTCTGATTGGCCAGACTGCCAAATGATGGTGCGCTAGAAGCAAACCTGCAAAACAGAGAATCAGCAAATTAATAATATCATCAACAGCTATGATGAAGAGTTAAAGAAGCAAAAATGAGTAAGGTGGACGACTAGTCATCGGACAACTGAAAAGTTCATCAATAAGTTTCAGATATTTTAGTTTTCTGTTGGTGAAGCTTTAAAGGGGCACATTACAGTAGCAGCTTCTCAGAGAGGGTTTTAGGGCACATACAGCGTGCTGTGTTTAGCGTGTAACAGTAATTGCTGACTGTCAGCATGCTAAATCCTTCAACAAGTTTTGATCCTTTTTAAAACTTCTCCACTAGTCATCTAACCAGCGCATGTGAAAGCCACTGACTTCAGCAATACCTTTCAATTATTAAAACCATTTGATTCATGTCATGACAAATCTATTTCATCTCGTTGTCGTTATGGTTGACAAAATCAAAGAATCCTCAAAGAATCCATTGACGAGATGAAAACTGATTCATTGTCAGCGAGTAAGTATGCAGCACAGAATGTCAGCGCGTTTATTTTTGTGAGTTATGCGGTATGAGCACAGGTGCCTACAGACAGATCTGTGTCCAGAGATTGAGGATTAAATTACAGCCGACAGAAAACCCAGCTCTGCAGGACAACAGACAGAGCAGAAATAGAACACCTCCCTCACTCACTCAAAAATACCCCCACCTCTGACCTTAATATGAGAGTCAATATTTGTAGTGACCTTCCTGTGGACTGATGGCTTTATCTGAACACACACACACACACTGAGCTGTGATATGACACAGCCAATCAGGAGTGAGTTGGAGAGCCTGAAGCACTTCAGATAGATTGATGTCTCACTATTGTCAAGAGGTTGATTAGATGTACTGCATGTATGGAGATGGACAGAGCTCTTAAAGGGGTCATTCACCCAAAAATTAAAACAATACGGTCAACAATTCCTCACTCTGATGTCGTTCTAAACCTGTATGACTTTCTTTCTACAGTGAACACAAAAGTTGTTTTGCACAATGACAGCTTTAAAATTCATTCAGCAGTTATTCTGTATATTAAGGTTCGTTCAATTTAGTTTGTGACAGAAAAAGATAAAAATCAGCAGTTGTTTAAGAATTTTCTCAGAAGCTTTTATTGAAAGTGAATCTGTATTTCTGAAGTATACATTTTAACACCAAATAACACCTCGTGTGCATTATTTTCAATAATTCAACAAGCCGGAGTCAATTATTCCACTTATAACACGGTTACCACACCTTAAATCATCGTTCAGGGTTTTATCTCAAGACATTTGCTGGTTTTTGTCCCTAAAAGAAGAGATTGCGTGTGTGATTACCTTTGTTTGTTGCAGCTCTCGTCAGAAGTAACATTGCTGAATAATTAGTTTTGAAAAATTTTCGTTGTTACAAAATTTAAAAATACAGGAGCACTCTTGTTGTGAAATAAAGCAGAGCCGGAGCTGCCATTCCACTTAAGCAAAACGTGCATGTCAGAGCGTCTTTAAAGGAAACACTATTATACGATGCTGTAATACATTCTTTAATAAAGTTCACATAATAAGGAAGCAGGTCATGTAAATAAGTACAAACTCCGAAACTGCGCACACTTGCTGCAGCTTGATAATAACGTGATGGCTCACGACGTAGTGATTAGTGATTCATAAAATATAGTATGTGACATGGTGTTTATTATCGTGAAGAAAATCGGTGATATGCTATTAAGTTCAAATGGATCGAAGTGAACAAAAAGGTGAGAGATGGCAGTCTTCGCCAGATATTTTGTACATATTGCCAAGCCCTAGTGCGCGCGTATGGATGCGTGTAAGTGTGCGTGAGACAATAGCAAAAGAGAGACGATAGAAAATGTTATGACAGAACTGAAAAAGTGTGTGCGAGCAAGGAGGCCTAAACTTGACTCAAGTTACATCAGTTCTGTCCGGAGGAATGGGACAATATTCCAGCATGTTATTGTGAGAATCTTGTGGAAGGCTACCTAAAACATTTGACCCAAGTTAAACAATTTAAAGGCAATGCTAACACATACTTATAAAGTGTATGTAAACCTCTGACCCACTGGGAATGTGATGAAAGAAATAAAAGCTGAAATAATTCATTCTCTCTACTATTATTCTGACATTTCACATTCTTAAAATAAAGTAGTGATCCTAACTGACCTGAGACAGGGAATGTGTTCTACCATTAAATGCCAGGAATTGTGAAAAACTGAGTTTAAAAATATTCGGCTAAGCTGTATGTAAACTTCTGACCTCAACTTGTCCATATACAAATTAGGGCTTAGAACACTAATCATTTTTACTAGTCAACTAATCGCCCATAAAAGTTGGTTTATCTTACAGTAGTGTAAAAGATCCAGAGGTTGTGTTACCCTAACTTGTTTTAACAAAATTTTTTCAAAATGTAACTGTTTGATTGTCACATACATAAGTGACATACAGACTTAAAATAACTACAAAACAACATAAGGGTGAAGAAATTATTCAATAATTTTTGGGTGAACAATTCCTTTAACACAAACACACATTTGAACTTGTCATCTAGTCTCCCAGAGAAGTTTAAATGACCCAGAGTTTTTCCACTAATTTAAAAACATTGACGGATAATTCCAAACGATGTCCACCATTGTGAGATAAAATACAAGAAAACCATTTAAACCCTAGCGTGTCAATTTACACATCAGCAATCACGTGATCCCCGAATAGTCTGCACGGACCCAATGCATCAACTAGTGGCAGAACAAACCTTTAGATTTAGATCTGAACAGTACTACTGAATGTGGCCTGTAAATGAAAAGTGTGATGTCTTCATCAGCACACTTCTCAATAACAACACACTTTATTTGAGAGATCATGTCTGTAACAGAACAAACACTGTTTAATACTTACTGTTGGAGGTTTGATCACATCACTAACCCTAAATGAGCAACAGTAACAGTGATGCTTGACTTACAAAGCTTTACCTTTACTTATAATCAGGTTTTCAGTTTCATATAATCTAGGACCAACAATAAATTTACATTAGTGTTTATACACTGAACATTAAAAAGCTCCACAAACACAAAAAATTATAATAATTATATATATATATATATATATATATATATATATATATATATATATATATATATATATATATATATATATAAACAGCAGCTGTCAGAGGTGATGAACTATACAGTCCAAAAGCCATTCAACCTCTGTCATGTGATCATCAACATACACGTCAGCCAATCAAATTAAAATACCTTCACAGGCAGGAATGACTTTAATTCTGATGTCGTGTGTATGTGAGTAAATCGCAGTTCAGTCTGATCTCTCATTGAGCTGTAATCTTCCACACACACACACACACACACACACACACACACACACACACACACACACACACACACACACACACACACACACACACACACACACACACACAAAATCTTGTTATAATCTACACACTCCGTCACGACACCATCTCTGATGGGACGAGCGCTCTCATGTGCCCTACTGCAAGAGATGAATATGACAATAATCCAACATTTAATTCTCTTTCAGACAGTCACTGTGAGGTCACAAACACACTGAGATGAGATGTCCAGGAAACACATGCATTTAGAATTTCATCGGATCAATTCAACATGAAAAATATGAGTGAATCTCATGAAACCTGCCAATATTTCACCCCAAAATCACATCGAAAAGGAATAATTATATTATCCATACTGTAATGCAAAAAATCTTATTTTATGGTGAAATATGAAATGTTTTTGCTAGCTTCAGCCATATATGCAAATTCATGTATATTCTGGTGCAACTGCACTTCTAAAACGCTACAAAGAAAAGATGTTTGCATGTCAATAAACCATACTGTACAGTTATAAAGCAGTCACACTGTTGATTAAAGAGTTTTCGGCATTAGTGTTTGGTTGGTCTTTATTAAGAGAAATGTTGGTCTCTTTCATAATCTGAACACCTGGCACACGCTGAAACACAAAGCACATTATATAATGTGATGAGAGCATGCTACAGCTGCAGAATATTTGATCACATGTCCACCTGAACAGTTTTACTGCATGTAGATATTTTTGCCCCACTTTATATTAGGCTGTCACGATTATGATATTTGGCTGACGATCAACTGTCACAAAATAATTATGATTATGATGATTGTCATATAAATTGTCATATACATATTGAACTTCAACTATATAAATCAAATAATAAAATAGGGAAATATGATTTCCTTTTAAGACTTGTGAACGACATGACTAGTAATGCTTTAAAATGTTAAAATATTTCTAAATACTAAAAATCTCTCTTTGCTCAACTTCAGTTTTTAATATTATAATATTTACACAGTGGATTTGGGAACTCATTTTATAATATAGATTTTTTTTAATAAAAATAAAATACATTTTTTATTCTATTTCAGAATGAGAATCAGAAAAACCTTTATATGCGTATGTTTTTTACGCATACAAGGAATTTGTTTTTGTGTTGTAGGCGCTTGTCACATTCCCTAAATATAAAAAACAAGTATTAAAATATAAGCAATATAATATAAATATGTCCACACAGTATATATAAAAATAAAAGAGCAGTAGAGTAAGTACAGTGGCATGTTGAGCCAGAGGTGGAGTGTGGAGTACCAGGCCTAGTTGATAAGGCAAGTGGCGGATGGGAAGAAACTGTTCTTGTGGCGTGAGGTTTTTGTCCTGATGGACCTCAGACTTCTGCCAGAGGGGAGTGTCTCAAAGAGATTGTGGCCGGGGTGGGAGAGATCAGCCACAATCTTTCCAGCACGCTTCAGGGTCCTGGAGGCATACAGGTCCTGGAGCGGCGGCAGATTGCAGCCAATCACCTTCTCTGCAGACCGGATGACACGCTGCAGTCTGCCCTTGTCCTTGGCAGTAGTAGCAGCGTACCAGATAGTGATGGAGGATGTGAGGATGGACTCAATGATGGCTGTGTAGAAGTGCACCATCATTGTCTTTGGTAGGCTGAATTTCTTCAGCTGCCGCAGGAAGTACATTTATATTATATTATGCAATTGTAGCAATAATAAAATATTTCTATCATTTAAAATTTTACACGTTATTTGAATGCTCTTTGATTAAACCCACAAGCCATTATTTGTCATGAACACTTCTGATATTTAATTTAATCATTTTATCACTCCACAGAAAGAGTAAGCATGCATCGTCTCCTCTGCGTGTATGAACCCACAACAATCAAAAACATTTGCCATTACACGAATGTTTGAAGTGAAACTTCAAAGTTATCAAAGTTTCTATTTGTTGGTTTGTATTTTCTCGGGAGTTTGATGTGTGTCTCTGCTGACGGTGCGCATCAGATCGCTTCAGAAGAGCTTCACACACTCTTCCTGTCAGGAGCTGCTCTGGTTGACACTCAGTGAAGCTTGGAGTTCAACTGAATGTCACAAAAACGTGCCGTTCGTGGAATTTATAAATATTCGCTTACTATTTGGGCAATAAAATATGACAGGAATTTGAAGTGCACAATAATCAGATCAAATATCCAAGATCTGACGAATTCTAAATAAATCGCAAATAAACTACTATACATTTGCATATAAAAAAAGAAAAGATAATTTGATGCCATTTAATTATGCATGGTACTTATATAGTTGGGTTCAGAGTCAACAGTGTATTTATTGATTACAAGCAGATTAAATGTAAATTCAGTGTAACACACAAGTACACAATAAGCACACAGTATTAGAGGTCGACCGATAAATCGGTTTTACCAATGAATCGCTTTTTGGATATTTTCATCATTACAGCGGAAACAACTTAAAATACTCTGTAATGTTTGGGCATACAGATAAGTGCAAGACATCATTAGAGACTATTAAGGGTCTACTTTTATTTGTGTACACTCACAATAACAACAAAACCTTGTGCTTTTGTAAAATAAAGAAAATAAAAAGGGTGAGCTTTCATCTGTCTCTGTGTAACGAGCATATTTCTGAAACACGTCACAAAAATGAACTGAAACTCCACGAATACTTATCACACAAACATGAAACATATGTCTAAAGAAAGCTTAAAATGTCTACTTTTAAATAAAACAATTCAAATTTAAAACTAATATTCTCCTGAAATGTAATCTGTATGAAACAAAGCGATGTAAATGTTCTCTTGGCTCAGCTAATTATCTCTAATGTGATCACACCCACGGGCAGAGGACGCTATTCATACGCTAATGTGCTGAGGCGATCAATGCAAATGCTAAACGTCCCCGACTGTGCCTTAATAACATCAAATTCATTCACTTTTCCTGCGCATTTGGGAGATCGCACAATACACAGGCGAGGAAACTCCTGTATAGTGACGAAGAGTTATAATTTTCCTCAGAAGAAGAGCGGGATTCTGATGAACGTTTATATTTTGAAGAGAGACTTGATCCAGCCGAGGATACAATTTCAGACGAGTAAGTAATTTAGTTTTCATTAGTTGACATGCTATTTTATATAAACATGTACATATTTTACTAGTGGGACTGTTTCCAGAATTGCCAGACAGGATTCAGAGTATTGACATTTGAAATATGTCCTAATAAGCAAGTTTTAGTTACATTTAAATGCCGTTTTGGCTAAAGCAGGTATTTAAATTGTATGCTGAATGATATAAATATGATATGTAATATGGTATAAAAATAATATGAATGTTTAGATTATATTTTATCTAGTGTTTATGCTGCCTCATTATCATCAATGCTAGTGCTTGCAAATATGTGTTCAGATGTAAATGAGTAAAATGCACTTTAAATATGCCCATATTAGAAAATCAGCATCTTATAATGATTTCTGAAGGATCATGTGACACTGAAGACTGCAGTAATGATGCTGAAAATTCAGCTTTGATCACAAATTGCATTTTACAATATATTCAAATAGAAAACTTCTTTTAAATTGTAAAAATAGTTCACACAATGTTTTTGCTGTATTTTGGATCAAATAAATGTAGTCTTGGTGAGCAGAAGAGAGTTCTTTTAAATGGTAGTGTAGGTCTAAAATTAAGTAAAGTATGTAAAGAAAATGTATAGTCATATTATTTTTAACTTAAAACTTGATTTTGATTATTAAGTCTCCTCACATTCATTCTCTTTCTGTCACATTCCTCATTGATAGGCCCAGGGGAGGGGTCTTTGTCTCCTCAGGTGTGAATCATATCAATATTCATGATAGTTCACGCCTCCTCGCATATGAGTTTTCAACACTAAAAGTGTCTTTCAAAGGTTAAATTACTATATTGTTATATATGAATGAGTGATCAGGATGGTTTTCACATCATTTTGTAGCAAAAACTCTAGGCTACAAGATCCAGGTCTCAAAAAGCTTGTGGACAAATGTTTAGTATGTGTTATATGGCCATATTTCAATGACTTAGAATTTTAGTTTTTTCAAAAATCATGCATAAACGTTATTTTCTCAAAAATACAAACATGTACACACATGTTGCTTAGATATTATTGTATCCCAGTTTGTGCTAAATACAGTGTTATCAGACTTTAGCCATTAATATGTTTTTAAGCAACTGAAAAAGCACAAATGTCAAGACATGTCAAAACTTCTCCAGGGCCCAAAACACCCTCAGACCCCAGAGGGTTAATGGCAAAATCAATGCTGATAGTTGCCGATCCTCTGTGGCAAGAGGATCGGCACTGATTTTATACTGTACTATAGAACTTGGTTAATTTCTACATATACTGTATATAGCATATTTTGCATTGTAACTATCACTGTTTATGGACAAATTCACAATTATTAATACAAAATAAATTGCAGATGTGCTTGTGTTCCCTTACGTGTTTGTATGAGCTGGAATCACACAAATTAGTAATTAAGAGTCCCTGGTGTATTTCAGGCTTATTTTAAGTTAAAAGTCCTGCATTACGCACCAAAAATTCATTGTTTCTGGTTATTAAAACGTGCATATGGGATTGTTGACTCTTGTAGTCTTGATGTCTGACTCTTGTAATAAGAAAAGACTAAGATTTTTTTTTATATTACATAAATCGATTTTAAAAACTATCGGCTGATTATTCAGTTATCTGTCTTTTCCACCACATTAGTTATCAATATTGGCAAAATTAGCTTTCGGTCAATGTCTACACTGTACCAATTTTTTTTTCTTTTTTTTTTTAATACTTAGTATTTAAAAGACATCTAAATATGAAATTTTTCTAAACGCATCAACAAATATCTAGTAACAAATTTTTTTTTTTCTTGGCCTATCCCCAGATCAGTGTTTCCAATTATCCTTGCTATATTAGCAACTCCACACATTTTGATGAAAACAAAATATTCTCCTTTTTGGAGCTTGAAAGTGTTGGACACCATTGACTTGCAGGGTATGGACAAAAACAACTCATTTCACAATCAATATATCTACGTTTGTGTTCCACAGAAGAGAGAAAGTCATACGAGTTTGAGATGTTATAAAGGGGAGTATATGATGAGAATTTTTTGGATGAACTATTCCTTTAAGCTGACATATTGAAGATTTGTCCCTGCTTGTGTGTCAACCCTGTTACAAACATATTTTTCAAGTAATTAACTATTGCACAAATCCAAAACGATTTATCATTATGACATTATCATTATTTCCTTGCAAGAACAAGACAAAAAGTCTACTCTGTTAATTGTTTGTGATGACTTACAAATTGCATCTTGATTTTGCATAGTTAACAACTGATAATTAGTGACATTTTTGTAGAAATACCAGCATTAAATTCTCTTTCCAAGCACCACCTTGTATATTGAGCACAGGGGTTGTTGTGTCAAATTAAACAGTGCAACAGTCCACCGTAATACCTGAAAACATAATAACATCCCAACATGAACTACAATGTTTTCATTTAGCTTGAGATGACAATGCAATTTATTAACACTGACACAATTTTGTCTGAATGTTTAAACATCACTACATCAAACTGATTTATTAATGTTAGAATGACCCAGGGAGCTTTTGATGGCCTCACCCAAATCCCCCGGCGTTTGCGGCCACAGTGCCCTCTCCAAACACCTTCCCTGAGGACGAGCCCAGCGGACTGCTGAAGGACGGAGTGGAGCCAAAACTCGTCGTTCCTCCAAACGCCGGAGAGCCACCAAAGCTAGGGCTGCCGAACAGTGGCGTGCTCCCAAAACCACCTACAGAATACAAAGAGACCAGGATGTGCTCACATCACACACACATATATACATACACTGTATATCACATCACAGAGGTTCAATTTTCAGATGTTTTAAGACATGATAACAGGATGCTGTTGTGTTTGCAGTGTCAGCTGTCTTGTTTATTCACAGTGTGCCCTCTCAAATTACAGTCAGGTGCTGCGTGAATAATTCATTTAACTCATGTCACTGGATTACATTTCCTGGATCGCCAGCGTTAATGGAGCTACTAGTCGGTCAAAGTAGATTTGAATGTACAAGGGAATTGTGACTGATCTTCATTATCAAAGCTAAAAATAATCATTTCAATTTACCCACAGGACTCTTATTATTCCTGAATGTACCTATTTTATAAATGCTAGTAATAAAATCCCATAAATGATCTTTTAAGTTTACAGCAAGCTTATGCAAAGATGAAAAAAATGTCCTCCTTTCATTCTATTATTAGTTTGTTACATTTTCAACCAGCAATTCAGGACACAAGTACTGAGAACAGGGCTGTTAATAATTAATCTGCAATCTATTAATTGTCATTAAAGTCGTTGATTAATTGAGCACATGATATTTGGAATCCTGCACATGCCCTTCGCATGGTAACAATTATTTAATTGCCAACTTAATCATACTTAAATGAGAAACTTAAACAAAAGACACAAACACACACATGACCAACAGCTGACCGTAAACCATCTCTCTCATCGCACCACCTTCCGCAGTCGGCCTTTATCCCTCTCGGAGGCTTAATTAGCCTATAAGGGACCGGGTGTGTATAATAACGACCAGCCTCGCCCTCCGTTCTGTCATAGTAGCCTTCCACAAGCATCTCACAATAGGTTACTGAAATTTTGGCCCATTCCTCCAGACAGAATTGATGTAACTTGAGTCAGGTTTGGAGGCCTCCTTGCTCGCACACGCTTTTTCAGTTCTGCCATAACATTTTGTGATGGACACTCCGATATCTTGACTTTGTTGTCCTTATGCCATTTTGTACTTGGCCATGCCAACTTTGGAGGTATGCTTCTGGTCATTGTCCATTTGGAAGACCCATTTCTGGCTGAACTTCATTGCTGATGTCTTGAGATGTTGCTTCAATATATTCACACAAGTTTCTTTCCACATGATCCCATCTATTTTGTGAAGTGCACCTGTCCCTCCTGCAGCAAAGCACCCCACAACATGATGCTGCACCCCCATGATTCATGGTTGGGATGCTATTCTTCGGATTGCAAGCCTCACCCTTTTTACTCCAAACATAACGATGGTCATTATGGTCAAACAGTTAAATTGTTGTTTCATCAGACCAGAGGACATTTCTCCAGAAAGTAAGATCTTTGTCCCCATGTGCACTTGCAAACTGTAGTCTGTTTTTTTATGGAGGTTTTGGAGCAGCAGCTTCTTCCTTGCTGAGCAGCCTTTCAGGTTATGGCGATATATGACTCGTTTTACTGTGGATATAGATACTTTTCTGCCCGTTTCCTCCAGCATCTTCACAAGGTCCTTTGCTGTTGTTCTGGGATTGATTTGCACTTTTCACACCAAACTACATTCAGCTCTAGGAAACAGAACGCATCTGCTTCCTGAGCGGTGTGATGGCTGTGTGAAATTGCTCCCAATGATGAACCAGACTTGTGGAAGTCCACAATTTTGTTCTGAGGTCTTGCCTGATTTTTTTTAATTTTCCCATGATGTCAAGCGAAGAGGCACTGAATTTATAGGTAGGCCTTAAAATACATCCACAGTTCCACCGCCAATTCAATACACCTCCTATCAGAAGCTAATTGGCTAATTGCTAAAGGCTTAACATACTTTTCTGGAATTTTCTAAGCTGCTTAAAGGCACAGTTAACTTGGTGTATGTGAACTTCTGACCCACTGGAATTGTGATATAGTCAATTAAAAGTGAAACAATATGTCTGTAAACAATTGTTGTAAAATTACTCGTGTCATGCACAAAGTAGGTGTGGAGTGGTTAAAGAAAATATGTTTTAATGACTTCAACCTAAGTGTATTTAAACTTCTGACTTCAACATACATTCAATACATTCAGATTTATAATTTTTATTTTTTTTAAATACCATGACTTTTACAAAACATTCTGTGTTAACTTATTTTTCCATGACAACTCCACTCCTGGAGCATAATTTATACATTTCATGATTTTTCCAAGATATTCATGACCGTATGAACCCTGGTGTTTTGATGAGAAACTATTAAAACCATTTAAGTTCTCAAAAGCCAACACAGACTTCCATTATTTCTTCTGATGTTCAGTTGTATAATTAAGTTGACCTGACTTTCATTTTTAAAAGCCTCTTCTCTGTGACACTCACTCCTGTTTCAGTGAGTTTTGTTATATAATCAAGTGCTAATCTGGAGTAAGTCACTGACGAATTGTATGTGTTGTACCTGGTTTGGTGGGTGTTGAGAATGATCCAAAGCCCTGAGCAGCTACAGACCCTCCGCCAGTGCTGAATGAGCCACTGGGCTTCTGATCACCAAACGAACTGCTGCTGAAACTGAAGCCTTTAGCGGTGCTGTTCCCAAACAAGTTAGATGAACCTGAAGATCAAACACACATTATTCATGTGTAACAACTGTAACAGCTGTTTATGTATTCTCTTCATAAAAAGTGTAAATCTTACTGTTCTCACCTGTATTGATGGACTGGCCGAATCCTCCCGTGACAGTCGCTCCAAAAGGGTTTTTGTTGGCGGCGTCTTCATTGGGTATACTACCGAGACCGCTGAAAAACCCTGATCCCGATGAAGCGTTCCCGAACAGCGAGCCGAACAGACCTCCACCGGACGGAGCCTGACAGACCACAAAACAAACACTCACTGAACGACTGACTCAATGTTCATCTTGGAAACTTGTAACCAGGCCTTCATCATTTTTCGGTATATTTCAAATGTCTTTGATGTACAGATTTAACCATTTTATTTATTCTCAGATGTTCAATATAAAAGTATGGAAATTCATTATAAAAACACAAATGTTTTTACATGTTTAAAACTAAACAAAGAGTGAAATGAACAAACCATTTCAATATTTTTTGTTTGAAAAATATTTCTCTCAACATTTCATAAATTATAAATAATTTCCACCAAACCATACAATTTCACCCATAATAGATTTTTTTTTTTTTTAAAGTTAGAGCAAAAGTGTCAGTAAAGAGCATGCTTGAGATGAAATAAGAGATGAAAAGAAAAATCTTGGGAAATATTAGAGATGTGCAAGGTTATCGTTTTTAGCATTTGGTAAACGGCGAGGTTTCACAAAGTTAATTGGTTTTTACCAATTAATAACAATTGTGTTTTGCAGTGGAATTTCCTCAAACACTACTCTTAATAGCAGCATATAACGTGCATAGTGAGCTATGAGCCTGAAATATCACAATAAACACTTTTAAGTCAAAGAACAATAATCAAACTGTTACTGCAGCTGTATATATGTGCTCTGCCTGGGCAGCTTCACATTTCTGTGAGGCAGCAAACACAACAGTCCGTCCAGCGCGTGTAACCAGTATATAGAAAAACATCACAGATGAACCCAAAAGCATGTTTGAACAGCCCCTAACTCACCCTATACTTAACAAACTGACCCAAACACACCCGGAAAACCTGACGGTTTGTCAGAACTGGTCGAGCTGGGGTCGGTTTGAAAACCTCTACTGAACTTGTCGAATAACTGAATAGTGATTTTAGTATTCAAATAGCAGTGTGTTGAACGGTTAACAGAATGTCGACTATCCGTGCACATCCCTAGTAAATATCACTTGAGATAAGAATATTGTTATTGGGTGTCATTTCCAATCAAGCTATAATGTTTCCAAATCATGCAAAAAGTGTGGAAAATATTATTTAATTGAGTGCAAGGATACATAAAATGTAAAATATAAAATTAGACTTCGCAAAACAAAGAAGCTGGTCATTTGTTATTTCCAACACAGAATTCTATTAAACATGAAATTACGAAAATTTTAATTCTATTTATTACATGGCTCTGTGGAATACTCTATTCTGATTGGTCCATCACACCATCTAGCAGTTTGATTTTTCTGAATAACACCCAGAGATCATGTGATATTCGACTGGTCATCCGGGTATTGAGAGTCATCTTTCTTCTCAAAACAAATGTCGCAAAATAAACTCCTTCAAGATGATACAAGATCCTGATGCAACAATCCCCCTTTTGTCTCAGAGTTACATCCCTTTCTGAATTTATATAAATATAAGACATAAAAGAACAAAACATTTTTTATTTAGTACTGCCTTTAAAAAGCTACATAACATATATTTACATGCATTTACAATGTACACAAATCATCCTGTTCAAAAGTTTGCATCCCTTTGGTTCTTAATATAGTGTGTTGAATTTCATGAGCATCCATTTTTTTTGTTGCAAGTTTTGTAATAGTAGTGTTTGAGCCCCTGAATCGTCCCGAGTGTCAAAAGCTGGATCTCAGCATCATATAGCATAGTCACTGTTGGGAAGAAGTCAAATGTGCAGAACATTCTGGGAAACTGTACATATCTGTTATGTCAAATAGCTTCATCTGGGCTGCACTAAATAAAGAATAAAATAAAATTGAGCCATATTATATCTTTTGGAATGATAAACATCGTACAGATTCTGCATGGGGGATGCATACTTATGCACTCAACTGTACATATATTTTCTAATAGCACAGTTATTTCCTTTTTGAGATGCGCATAATCAGTTAAAAATATTGTATTTTCACAGCGGTTGATTGACAGGGGAGTAGGTGGACATTTACGGTTGTTCAAAGCTACAACGCATTTAAACACAAAGTGTTTAACTACAAGCGCAATGTAGTTGCATGCTTTGAGTTCCTTTGAATGTTTTGTACTAAGTTTACACAGTATTTAATGTCCTGTTTCAAAAGAATCTCCCGCAATGAATGTTAATACCAGGTGTAAATGCGGGCACATTTAATATCAATATCTGATCCCACAAGTCCAGCACTCTTACACTACAATACTACTGAAATATCAGCTTAACTTCTCTGGTTTACATGGAGCGGAGCTGTAGTGCGGTTGTGTGTTGCTGTCGGTACTGTACCTGTCCAAACACACCAGCACTGCTGGACTGCTGACCAAACACAGATGAGGATGGGGTGCTGCTGCCAAACACTGACCACAAAACAGAGAGAAATATGAAAACATGAAACTAGAAGGCAACAACTGTAAATAGCATAAGAACACATGTATTTGTTTCTGCATCAAATTTCCCAGATTCACCAGATTTCTGAAGACAATGTGAGAGCTTACAATGCTAGGGCGTTGTGAGTTGTTGTCAGATAGTTTCTAAGGTGTTGGTGTTCTTAGTGTGTTGCTATGTGGTTGCTGGTGTATTGTTGGTGGTGGCCAATGCATTGCTAAAGTGTTCCGTGTGCTTGGAACATTCAGTATGTACAAACAGGGCTGTTAATCAATTAAAAATCTGAATCAAATAAATTACATGATGAACTAATTAATCACAATTAAACATCAATTATTACTGGGAATTGGCCACAATTTAAAGATAATTTAGTATATAATAATTAAAAAAATGATAAACATATTATACCTACAATATTATTACCTGCATAAATGAACATGTTTTTTAATTTCCACACATAATGATAAATCATACTAAATTACTGCACTAGAGATTGATAATACATTCACCAAGAAAAATAAAAGATACATAAATACATACCAAATGGCTTGTGAAGATAAATGAAAATGAATAGCTTAATGGACAATGACTGCTGTGTGTATTTTCCATTTGCTTTTTTGAATTCTAACTAGCAGCACCGAATAAACAGGCAAAAAATAAAAGGAAAAATCTAGAGCGAATAGTTTTCCTAAAAATGTATGTTCACATATGTGGACAGCGGGACTAAGTTAAATAATACCAAGCTATAGAAAGTCTGATTTCTGGTTTTAACAAATAGTTTATTATGTGTCCACACCAAGATGGAGACAGGCTCATGTGAAGCCAGTTTATCAAAAGTACAGGCTAAAAACAGTTAAGTAAGCCAAGTGTCATAAGGTCAAACAGGTATTTTCAATAAAACGGAATGCAGAAAATGGTTTCATATTATTAATAGAAATATTAATAGATGTTTATCACACAGCAGTGTATAATGCATTGCCAATTCTGTCAGACTGAATTTAAGGATATTGATCATCATACGCCTGAAATATGTTCTGATAATATAACATTAGAGGACAATACCTGATGAAACTTCAAATAAGTGACCAGAATGTACTGCTGTTTTTAAAAAAGATAGATATTTTGACATTTAGCATAGGCCATTTATTATCTTATTTATTGTTTACTTGTATACTGTATAAGCCTATAAAACATTACTGTGTATATTAACCGGTTTGTGTTTCAGGAGTCTGACAGCAGAAGAGTGTGTTAAATCAGACAGAGTCTGGCTGTTATTAAATGCATTTAATCAGTGTTTAATTAGCTACAGACTGACTGAGAACACAATTGACTAAATGGAGCTTGGCCTTTCAACACTCTGGTCACGTTCGTCCATTTTTCTCCAAAGTCATTCATTTTCCATCATCAGCACATAAATATGAAGAAAACGCAGATTGTGAACCTCAACATTTGCATAATTTCAATTAGCACATTCTGTGGAGTTTAACGTTCCCCCTAAATAATCAGAACATAAACAGATGTGAATACTCGTTCTGTAGTGCACTGGGGTCAGGGGTCAATGAGGCTCAGCTGTTTATAATGTGCAAATCCGCGGCTCTGTTCTGACTCATCAGTTCATATTATTAAAACGAAGACAATAATGTTTGTCTTTGTAATTTTCATCAGAATGTAATAATTTGCTCTGCCTCTGAAACTTTTCATTTTTGGCTGATGAGAAAAATCCCTCTTAATTTGTAAACTCCCCTCCAACAACAAGTCCAACCTTCCATTTTTCTCTAGTTTCACTCAGAAATGGGTTAAATGGGTAGCGTACACCATTTCATGTAGTGTTTTGTGGGGTTTAGTCCATGTGTGTTTGCTTTGAGGTCTTCTATTTGCAAGTGAACTGATTTTGCAGACCAATAATCATTTCAAATTTACAGCCGTTCATCTGCGAGAAAAGTGATCAAAGATATTGATAATATCATCTTGTACGCATGGGCGTATACACATTTTTGTCCAATAAACTGCTCTCTTGAAAGTTCTTCCCCCTAAATTATTATTGCCAATGGTGGTTTGGGAGGACAGTGTAGAATGATGTAGCCAATTAATGGAGGAGATTATTTGGAGGCACTGATAGATACGGGCTACACCCCTACTCTATACAATATAAATTCCCTGGGATTTTTAATGACCACTGAGTGTCAGGACCTCAGTTTAAAGTCTCATCTGAAGGATGGGGCCTTTTTACAGTATAGTGTCCCTGTCACTATATTGCGGCGTTAGGACCCACACAGACTGCAGGGTGAGCAGCCCCTACTGGCCTCCCTAACACCTCAAGCAGCAACCTTATTTTTCCCCAGGAGGTCTCCCATCCAGGTACTGACCAGACTCAACCCTGCTTAGATTCAGTGGGTAACTGATGTAGAGCTACAGGGTGATATGGCTGCTGGGTCATTTCAGTGTCAACTCAACCAGAGGTCATCAGCTCAAACAATTTTATAGTTTTTTTTCTGGTGAAAGAAATACATTTATGAAGATGAAAGCCAAAATATTCAATGCCATGGATGAATATTTCCTGAGCAATCCACTATTTTGTAGAGGGTTAGGTAAAAATGGCAATTTTCACCTATGATTTTGGAGCAAAACCACAGATAAAAAATAACAGTGGAAAGGTAGCTGTAGAGCTGCACAATTAATCGAAAAAATAATCGAGATTACAATTACAGCTGTCACAATTATATCATCGAAAAAGTCTCAATTAAAGCATTCTATTTAAATGTACTTAATCAACTGCACCAAAATTGTCTATTTACAACATTTATTATTTGGGCCATTTTGTGCATGAATGCAGGGGCAAATCTGATTTAAAATCATGTTTTAATGATTCTAAAGGCATCTCAGTAATGTTCAATGTTTTAAACTCTGTATAAAATAATGATGCAGCCACCTTTCTAAGGTTATTTTTTTTTATCTGTGGTTTTGCTCCAAAATCATAGGTGAAAATTGCCATTTTGACCCCCCTCTATACAGGCGATTGGAAAATAAGAGAACTGGTGATAAAAGTTGTAAAAGAAACCTTTTCAGAAGTGGAGCAAGTTATTAGGCTTTGATGAAAGATTATGAAGACAAAATGTTATTTATTTGGGATAACATGCACCAATCGTTCAAAGTAAATTTGGTCCAATTTGATTTCATGTTGACATTAAGCATCTTGATCAAGGACACATGGCCCATGAAATGATCCTGGTTACGACTAAACCAGCACTCTTCCAAATACCAGTCCTGAGCTATAATCACAACACTATGTACAAAGTAACGTATTAAGGATTTAAATATATTCTGGGTTTCATTATTTCTGCATTCTGCATTATCCTGTCAAAATAAACTAGACTGCCAATTGTTTGTGAAAATATAAACAATCCGGTCCACAAAAACCCACCTGACTGTTGTCCAAAGCCGAATCCAGAGGAGGGTGCTGTTGTTGTGCTGCTTCCAAACCCCAAGCCCTGCCCAAAGCCTGAGTTGGGCTGTCCAAACACAGGAGCGCTGCTCTGGCCAAAAAGTCCAGTGCTGGCCGCAGAACTGGTGGTGCTGCCTACAAATGAGAAGGAACTGGCACTGTTGGCACTTGAGGACCCAAAGAGTCCTCCTCCACTGCTGGTGACTGAAGTGGTGGTGGCTGTGGTCAGCTGCCCAAATCCAGAGCCAGCACTAAATGACAGCTGACCAAACGTTAAACTGCTAGCAGAGCCAGAGGCAGCAGGTTGGCCGAAACCAGCACTAGGGCTCTGTCCAAATGCCGGTTTGCCAAAGCCAGAGGTGGTAGAATTAGGACCAAAGGCCGTAGATCCAAATGCTGCGGTTGGAGTGGTGGAAGGGACCTGGCCAAACACCGGGGTAGGAGCCGTGCTGGTGGTACTGGCCACTGTTGTGGTTGACTGGGTGGAGGAAGCCACTGTACTGGTGAGACTGATGGCTTCCAGAGTTAAACTCTCTGTGGTGCTCGATGATGGGGCAAAAATTAAACCTGGTGTGTCTGACATTGGAGCTGAAGATGAGGTGGTTGCTGGGGCCTCTTGGGGAGCAGGGATGTGTGTGGGAGTGGAATCGGCAGGGCCCTCAGGTGCAGGTTCTGCAGCAGGAAGTTCGATGACAGATGGTGCCTCGGCTGGTGGGGTAACATAAGGTGGCGGTGGAGGCGCGACCTCAGGGGCAAGTGTGGGAGGCGTTGGGGGCTTGTTTGAAGGTGCCACAGTGGTCTCGGTACTCACGGGTTTGGAGGGAGTGGCACCTTCAGTTGCAGACACGATTGATGTGGTTCCTACTGCTGGGGGTTCAGGACTTGGTTCTGCTGGAGGTTCCTTAGCCTCAGCCTCATCGGAAGGAACCGGTTCAACTGACAAAAAAGCCTCTGGCAGTAGGGACTTTGCTGGGACAGTAGTTGTAGTTTCTTGGAGGGGTGCTTGGAGAAGACTACCAAACGAGGTGGGGGCTGATGGAATGGAGGATGTCTGCGGAATCAAGAAAGCTGGTTTCGCTGAAGTTGTTCCCTCCTGTGGTTTAAACGCGAATGCTGATGTGCTTAGTCCTTGTGGCGTAGTAGTCTTTAGAACCTCTGCTGTGGCACCTGCAGGTTCAGATGAACTTGCACTTTCTGCAGGCTTAATTTGAGCAGAACTGAACAAGAATCCAGTAGATCCATTACCAGGTTGTCCAAAGCTTAAACTCAAGGTGGGATTGGGGGCTTCATTTACTTCATCACTTTGGCCCACTCGTAATCCAGAGAAGCAGCCGAGAGTCTCTCCAGCAATGCCCTGGGCTTTAGGAGCATGAGGGAGTTTAGTGGGCTCAGCCACACCAGGAGGCGGCGTGGACGAGTTAGGGATCTGTGCAGGAGACGCCAATTTATGAGTGAAGGAAAAAGGCTCCTCAGATCCTGCTGATAAAAATGGCATCTTTGGTCCTGTACTGCTGGCAAAAGAGAACTTGCCTGGCAGGCCAGAACTCTTGGCTGTTTAAAAACATAGAAAATGTAAGAAATTTACAAATAATGGTGTGACAATTATGGCCATAGAAATTACACTTTTAAAATGTTGTTAATTCTTTAATAATAATTATTCATACAATTTTTATGACCTAATTTTAACGGAGCAACTTCATGGAATATTTGTGCATTTAAAACTTCACACCACAGGATCATTTAAATTGAACTAGTAAAGGCAAAAAGGTGATTAAAATAGTGTAATAGTAATCAGTTGCAGGACATAAAATATAGAATTACGCTTATACAAATCAAAGGAATTTAACCTAAAAAACTTGATGTCGATACAAAAAATAAAAACATAAGTCAATTAATATTTTGTATATCAACTACCAATTTGCGGAACTAGTGTCAAATAATAATATATAGTAACATTTCAAGACATGTGGAGACAAGGCACATTTAACAATACCTTGAGTGTTACTAGCATCCTGTGATTGAGATGTACACATGAAACTGGACCCAGATGACCTGAGAAAGAAAAGCTTCAGTTTAATTCCTTCTCCACTTACTGCTATTCTTATTAATACATAAACAAAAATAGACATGTTCAAAAGAACAGTGTTTCTAAAAAAGATATATTACTTATATTGACATGGACTACCAAAGAACTTGAAGAAAAATACTCTTATTATTATCTCATTATGGAACAAATTATCAGGAAACCCTTGTTTGATAAATCATGGTGGGTGTGATTATATAAATGTTTAATAACTCACGGTGAAGAGAATGAGAAAGCATTCAAGTTTTTCTCACTAACAGATGAAGCACCACCTTCAGGTTTACCTGCTCCACCTGTAATATATTATGTAGATATGAGACTTAAACATGAATAATTCTTACTCATGATATAATAATTTACATTGTGAAGTCTCTAAATAACAACCAACCAACAGACTGACCAAACACAAAATTTGCTGCCATGGTTGGATCCACCCCTGCCAGCGTTGCTGAAACCTTTAACGCCCCCTGACAGGAATTCTGAAAGTGAAAATATTAATTATACAAAATGACAAACATCTACACAAGGAGCTATTGCACAACGCTCAGTCTGAGGGATTTTCTACTTGTGATTTCTGAAAGGGAATCAACCTGGCAAACACAAAATTCTGTTGAAAACCATATTTCATTCAGCTGCTAGAACATCAGACAGTTCTGAGTTATTTCACATCTCTGGTTATAGAAAGTTCACATCATGTTCTAATAGATGTTGTGATTGGCATTTGTTTTTGTCATGATCTAGTAGATGTTACTCGTGTTTGTTCTCGTCATGTTCTAGTAGATGTTGTGATTGGGTGTTCTCCTGTTCGAGCAGATGTTGTTGGTGTTTGTTATGTCCTAGTAAATGTTGAGATTGTATTTGTTGTCATGTTCTAGATGTTGAGACTGTTATTTGTTCTCATCTTGTTCTAGTAATTGTTGTGATGGGTAATTGTTCTCATCATATTCTAGTAGACATTGTGATTGGTGTTTGTTCTGGTAATGTTTTTTTTTTTTTGTCCCTTTTCTCCCAATTTGGCATGCCCAATTCCCAAAATGCTTTTAAGTCCTCGTGGTGGGGTAGTGATTCGCCTCAATCAGAGTGGCAGAGGACGAATCCCAGCTGCCTCCGTCAACCCGCGCATCTTATCTCGTGGCTTGTTGAGCGCATTGCCACGGAGACATAGCGCTTGTGGAAGCTTCACACCATCCACCACAGCATCAATGCTCAACTCACCACGTGCCCCACCGAGAACGAACCGCATTATAGCAACCACGAGGAGGTTACCCCATGTGGATCTACCCTCCCTAGCAACAAGGCCAATTTGGTTGCTTAGGAGACCTGGCTGGAGTCACTCAGTATGCCTTCGGATTCGAACTCCAGTGGTGGTAGCAAGTGTCTTTACCACTGAGCTACCCAGGCTTCCGTTCTCATCATGTTTTATTAGATGTGATTAGTTCTCATAATGTTCTAGTAATGTTGTGATTGCGGTTTGTCTCATGATCTACTAGGTGTTGCGATTGGTGTTTGTTCTCATGTTCAAGTAGGTGTTGCGATTGGTGTTTGTTGTCATGCTCAAGTAGGTGCTGCGATTGGTGTTTGTTCTCATGTTCAAGTAGGTGCTGCGATTGGTGTTTGTTCTCATGTTCAAGTAGGTGTTGCGATTGGTGTTTGTTCTCATGTT
This sequence comes from Xyrauchen texanus, assembly GCF_025860055.1. NCBI lineage: Eukaryota > Metazoa > Chordata > Actinopteri > Cypriniformes > Catostomidae > Xyrauchen > Xyrauchen texanus. Next base: position 55,963,578 of record NC_068279.1, on the reverse strand, counting down.
CAAGTAGGAGTTGCGATTGGTGTTTGTTCTCATGTTCAAGTAGGTGTTTGTTCTCATGTTCAAGTAGGTGCTGCGATTGGTGTTTGTTCTCATGTTCAAGTAGGAGTTGCGATTGGTGTTTGTTCTCATGTTCAAGTAGGTGTTGCGATTGGTGTTTGTTCTCATGTTCAAGTAGGTGCTGCGATTGGTGTTTGTTCTCATGTTCAAGTAGGTGCTGCAATTGGTGTTTGTTCTCATGTTCAAGTAGGAGTTGCGATTGGTGTTTGTTCTCATGTTCAAGTAGGTGCTGCGATTGGTGTTTGTTCTCATGTTCAAGTAGGTGTTGCGATTGGTGTTTGTTCTCATGTTCAAGTAGGTGCTGCGATTGGTGTTTGTTCTCATGTTCAAGTAGGTGCTGCGATTGGTGTTTGTTCTCATGTTCAAGTAGGTGTGATTGGTGTTTGTTCTCATGTTCAAGTAGGTGTTGCGATTGGTGTTTGTTCTCATGTTCAAGTAGGAGTTGCGATTGGTGTTTGTTCTCATGTTCAAGTAGGAGTTGAGATTGGTGTTTGTTCTCATGTTCAAGTAGGTGTTGCGATTCGTGTTTGTTCTCATGTTCAAGTAGGTGTTGCGATTCGTGTTTGTTCTCATGTTCAAGTAGGTGTTGCGATTGGTGTTTGTTCTCATGTTCAAGTAGGTGCTGCGATTGGTGTTTGTTCCCATGCTCAAGTAGGTGCTGCGATTGGTGTTTGTTCCCATGCTCAAGTAGGTGCTGCGATTGGTGTTTGTTCCCATGTTCAAGTAGGTGTTGCGATTGGTGTTTGTTCTCATGTTCAAGTAGGTGCTGCGATTGGTGTTTGTTCTCATGTTCAAGTAGGTGTTGCGATTGGTGTTTGTTCTCATGTTCAAGTAGGTGTTGCGATTGGTGTTTGTCCTCATGTTCAAGTAGGTGTTGCGATTGGTGTTTGTTCTCATGTTCAAGTAGGTGTTGCGATTGGTGTTTGTTCTCATGTTCAAGTAGGTGCTGCGATTGGTGTTTGTTCTCATGTTCAAGTAGGTGTGATTGGTGTTTGTTCTCATGTTCAAGTAGGTGTTGCGATTGGTGTTTGTTCTCATGTTCAAGTAGGAGTTGCGATTGGTGTTTGTTCTCATGTTCAAGTAGGAGTTGCGATTGGTGTTTGTTCTCATGTTCAAGTAGGAGTTGCGATTGGTGTTTGTTCTCATGTTCAAGTAGGAGTTGCGATTGGTGTTTGTTCTCATGTTCAAGTAGGAGTTGCGATTGGTGTTTGTTCTCATGTTCAAGTAGGAGTTGCGATTGGTGTTTGTTCTCATGTTCAAGTAGGAGTTGCGATTGGTGTTTGTTCTCATGTTCAAGTAGGTGTTGCGATTGGTGTTTGTTCTCATGTTCAAGTAGGAGTTGCGATTGGTGTTTGTTCTCATGTTCAAGTAGGAGTTGCGATTGGTGTTTGTTCTCATGTTCAAGTAGGTGTTGCGATTGGTGTTTGTTCTCATGTTCAAGTAGGAGTTGCGATTGGTGTTTGTTCTCATGTTCAAGTAGGTGTTGCGATTGGTGTTTGTTCTCATGTTCAAGTAGGAGTTGCGATTGGTGTTTGATCTCATGTTCAAGTAGGTGTTGCGATTGGTGTTTGTTCTCATGTTCAAGTAGGTGTTGCGATTGGTGTTTGTTCTCATGTTCAAGTAGGTGTTGCGATTGGTGTTTGTTCTCATGTTCAAGTAGGTGTTGCGATTGGTGTTTGTCCTCATGTTCAAGTAGGTGTTGCGATTGGTGTTTGTTCTCATGTTCAAGTAGGTGTTGCGATTGGTGTTTGTCCTCATGTTCAAGTAGGTGTTGCGATTGGTGTTTGTTCTCATGTTCAAGTAGGTGTTGCGATTGGTGTTTGTTCTCATGTTCAAGTAGGTGTTGCGATTGGTGTTTGTTCTCATGTTCAAGTAGGTGTTGCGATTGGTGTTTGTTCTCATGTTCAAGTAGGTGTTGCGATTGGTGTTTGTTCTCATGTTCAAGTAGGTGTTGCGATTGGTGTTTGTTCTCATGTTCAAGTAGGTGCTGCGATTGGTGTTTGTTCCCATGCTCAAGTAGGTGCTGCGATTGGTGTTTGTTCCCATGCTCAAGTAGGTGCTGCGATTGGTGTTTGTTCCCATGTTCAAGTAGGTGTTGCGATTGGTGTTTGTTCTCATGTTCAAGAAGGTGCTGCAATTGGTGTTTGTTCTCATGCTCAATAGGTGTTGCGATTGGTGTTTGTTCTTATGCTCAATAGGTGTTGCGATTGGTGTTTGTTCTCATGCTCAAGTAGGTGCTGCAATTGGTGTTTGTTCTTATGCTCAATAGGTGTTGCGATTGGTGTTTGTTCTTATGCTCAATAGGTGCTGCGATTGGTGTTTGTTCTCATGTTCAAGTAGGTGTTGCGATTGGTGTTTGTTCTCATGTTCAAGTAGGTGCTGCGATTGGTGTTTGTTCTCATGTTCAAGTAGGTGCTGCGATTGGTGTTTGTTCTCATGTTCAAGTAGGTGCTGTGATTGGTGTTTGTTCTCATGTTCAAGTAGGTGTTGCGATTGGTGTTTGTTCTCATGTTCAAGTAGGTGCTGCGATTGGTGTTTGTTCTCATGTTCAAGTAGGTGTTGCGATTGGTGTTTGTTCTCATGTTCAAGTAGGTGCTGCGATTGGTGTTTGTTCTCATGTTCAAATAGGTGCTGCGATTGGTGTTTGTTCTCATGTTCAAGTAGGTGTGATTGGTGTTTGTTCTCATGTTCAAGTAGGTGTTGCGATTGGTGTTTGTTCTCATGTTCAAGTAGGAGTTGCGATTGGTGTTTGTTCTCATGTTCAAGTAGGTGTTGCGATTGGTGTTTGTTCTCATGTTCAAGTAGGAGTTGCGATTGGTGTTTGTTCTCATGTTCAAGTAGGTGTTGCGATTGGTGTTTGTTCTCATGTTCAAGTAGGAGTTGCGATTGGTGTTTGTTCTCATGTTCAAGTAGGTGTTGCGATTGGTGTTTGTTCTCATGTTCAAGTAGGTGTTGCGATTGGTGTTTGTCCTCATGTTCAAGTAGGTGTTGCGATTGGTGTTTGTTCTCATGTTCAAGTAGGTGTTGCGATTCGTGTTTGTTCTCATGTTCAAGTAGGTGTTGCGATTGGTGTTTGTTCTCATGTTCAAGTAGGTGTTGCGATTGGTGTTTGTTCTCATGTTCAAGTAGGTGCTGCAATTGGTGTTTGTTTCCATGCTCAAGTAGGTGCTGCGATTGGTGTTTGTTCCCATGCTCAAGTAGGTGCTGCGATTGGTGTTTGTTCCCATGTTCAAGTAGGTGTTGCGATTGGTGTTTGTTCTCATGTTCAAGTAGGTGCTGCAATTGGTGTTTGTTCTCATGCTCAATAGGTGTTGCGATTGGTGTTTGTTCTTATGCTCAATAGGTGTTGCGATTGGTGTTTGTTCTCATGCTCAAGTAGGTGCTGCAATTGGTGTTTGTTCTTATGCTCAATAGGTGTTGCGATTGGTGTTTGTTCTTATGCTCAATAGGTGTTGCGATTGTGTTTGTTCTCTTCCTCAAGTAGGTGTTGTGATTGGTGTTTGTTCTCTTCCTCAAGTAGGTGCTGCGATTTGTGTTTGTTCTCTTCCTCAAGTAGGTGCTGCGATTGGTGTTTGTTCTCATTTCCTATTAGGGATTTGTGATTGGTGTTTGTTCTTGTCATGTTCTAGTAGGTGTTACCATTTGTAATTCTCATCATGTTCTAGTAGATGTTGAGACTGTGTTGGATCTCATTTACGATATGTTTTGATTGGTGTTTGATGTCATCATGATAGGTGTTGTGATCGGGTTCATGTGTTACTCACTTTATTGGCCTCCACAGTAGCCAGAACCTGCTGAACAACCTGAGCTACAGGTGCTGAAACAGATGAGCTACAGAAACATGAATAAAATCACGTTACATATAATACCAATGTATTATTCAGTCAACTCTTAGGAAAATCAAACAAATCAAAGACAGCTGAGAACATGAAAGTTATCATGGTTCCCATTCTTTTAAAGACATCATTTTCCAGGACATTTTGTGAGCAACATTGGTAATATTTAGGTAACAATACATTTAAGGTTGTGCTAGATCATGGTTATTGACATAACCTGTAACACATGTTGTAGTAAAGGCACGCTGATGACCATTAAATAGAATTACCTTAAAAATGTTGCATTTATACAGCAGAACTGTGTCTTTTGTTTCATGATGCTTTGTTCTGTCTTCACTAAAGAAGGTCAATGATAATGTTAGGCACACTACACAAACTCCGGACAAGTACTAATATTACTACATCTTAAGAATATCTTTCAAGCAAACACCGTTATATAGTTTTTAATTTCATTTTGCAGAACAACAAATTCATTTATAGGACAATTAGAAAATTTTAAATTAGCATTACGAAAGTACGTCACAAAATTCCAGGTTTCAGGAAGTCGATTACATAAAACCATGCAGAGGAATTCAAATTATACACATACGTCACTGCTTTTAAATGTCCCACCGAGCAACCTTTTACAGTGGCTCTTTAATTAGACTTAAGACAATTTTTCTTGAATGAATGTCTGTAATTCATCTTTGTTGAGGGAAGATGGGACCGCTCAGAGAAATATCCTCATACCAAGGCATGTAGACTACACCAAAATGAATGAGGCTCAGTGTTTTTGTGTGTATGAATAAACGTCTGATGTTTTGTAGTGATTTCTGTCTTTACATCACATAGATCAGAGACAGTGAGTGAAATGTGTGCATGATGTTCACACAGAGCAGGACGTTCCTGTGGAAAGTGTTCTGCGCGTTTCTCACACTCACACTCACACACACACCATCCTGTTTCAAGGACAGAACAATGTTTGATGGTCATGTGATGATGAAGAGCAGTAACTGGAGAAGAGGAGATATGATGTACAACTCAAAGAGGACGAATCGGTGTGATTTCATTAAGACCAAAACATTGGTCTTACATCACAGTGTGTGTGTGCTGCTCTGCATCAGTATGATCACAGCATCACTACACAGATCAATACTCATATATATTGGCATGCACATATTGTACAACAGTAGAAATTCTGCTGGAGTGTTTTTACCACAATCATCTGCACTATTAAAAAAGTCTGACCCCAAGTAGAAAACTACTCCAGTCTACCCTGCAATCTGAGTCAGAGATGAGCACTTCCAGTGTGGGCAGCTTTAGGAATTATGATGAATTATATTACAATTTAAGTTTACACACTGCTCAAGTCCAATGTAGACACACTGTAAACCGTTGCCAAGCAACACTGAAATTGCCATAATAATATAGAATTCAACTGATGTGCGGCTAGAGGTGAGCATATTTCAGCTATTTTACAACAGCACTGAATGTGACCATGTGTCTGCGGTTATATCAGAGCCGTGCTGATATTCAGAACAACAGCTATTTTGCTTCTGTGATATTGCTTAAAGATAATGCAATATTCATACAATTGTGCATACAGTTGTGCCAGTCTGATCAAGTGAATTAAAGATGTTAAAAAAATGGAAATGAAAGGTCAAGTCAAGAGCATTGCATTGCATTGAGGGATATATAATGGGTGTTGGGTGTAATTGAATTACAAAGTAATTAATTATTGTAGTCTAATTACCTTTAAATACAAAAGTAGTGCATCACATTACATTTCAAATTCTCATCAGATTTCAGTTAGACTTTCAATAAAGTTAATCACGTTTATGTTCATTACTCGGGATGCACATATTCCTAAAATAATATTATGTATGTAGAATGCATTTAAAATATGAATTACATTTATATGTACATCTGTTTGTGTTTCTTTGAAAGCTGAAGGTGAGCGCCCCCTTATGAATCAATGAAAAAGGAGGAAATAGACATTATGTTGCACTCTCTGTTGATATGCTTCATTTCCAGATATTCCAGAGCTGTTGCTGTGTTCATTTCCTTAACTCTTTACCGTGACCTGCAGCAGAATTGCGCTGCATTAGTGGGGTTTCTAATACAAAACTCTGGGATTCCCCCAATGCACGAGCACATATATGCGAACGTTTCCACTTTCTCAAAATCCCTTAAACAGCCTAAGGAAATCAGCGTTCTTGTTTACAGGCCATTTCAGAACACTACTTACAGCTAAAACCCTGGAATAAACAGTTTTCTTAAGTGCATGTAAACATGGTCAGTGAGACCGAACAACCAAAATACATATGGATAGCTGCTGTGACAGTGCTTTACAGAGGATTCATCTTTTCCATGCAGTGTCTCACAGCTAAAAAACAGCATGCTAATTAAAGCACCGCCACACAAAATAATCAAAACCGTATTAAAACAAAAATAAATAAAAAAACAACAACTATTTGATGTCATCAAATCTCTACTTTAAAAACTAACAAAAAAAAAATGTGTATGCTCTGTGTGTGTGTGTGTGTGTTTTCTCAGGCTGAGCAGCTGGACTGTTAATAATAGATGAGTCTGGGCTAAAGTTGCATTCACACACAGATGAGTCTCACTGCTCAAATGCAACACAACACACATACATACAAGAGATATCATATAGAACTTTAATTTTACATCTGAAAACACCAATCAGACTCTATGCAGGAAATGATGTCATCAACCACAGACCATATGCAGTTCTTCTCAATGTGCACGTCACGCACGCACGCACACACACACAGGGTTTCCATGTTTTATGGGGACTTTCCATTGACATAATGGTTTTTATACTCTACAAACTTTATATTCTATCCCCTAAACCTAACCCTACCCCTAAACCTCACAGAAAACTTTACATTTTCAAAAACATAATTTAGTTTGATTCATAAGCTGTTTTCCACATGGGGACCGACAAAATGTCCCCACAACGTCACAAATTTAGGGTTTTACTATCTTTATGGGGATATTTGGTCCCCACAAAGTGATAAAGTAAAATGGTAAGTAGTGCGCTTGCTCGCATGCACGCGTACTACTTACTTTAACTATAATTTTATAAACTTCTGTCTTTATAAACTTTTTTTTTTTACTTCTGTCAAAACTCATGTATTAATTTAACTGTAAAGTTGTTTAAATGTCATTTTTACAGTCATTTTTGGGTTTAGTGTTTGTTGACATCATATCGTCATGGCAACAAAGTTTTAAAATTGTCTATAACTATCCACAGATGTGGTTAGTAAGTGATTACTTACACAGTAAAATCATGTTTACACACATATTGTTTATTTCTTGTGTCTATACTTTTGAAACAGTATTTGAATGTTTACAGATTAAACCCCATTGACTTCCATTGGAAGTATCTCACTGGAACACACTTTATTTAAAGAAAAGGAGGAACGAGTCGAAATACATTTTTGTTGTAATCAATATTATGACACAAATGCTGTTGATTGAGATTAACTTGTATTGAACTCGGAATATTCCTTTAATGGGAGATTGAATCTATATTATCTATACTAATTGCGAAGTATGGCTACAAACAAATAAAGACCACTCAAGCAATCTAGTACATTATTCTAAAAATATATATATATTTGTAATATTTCTTAAATGAATTGCCGCTTGTGGCAGCGGGGGCGTGGTCAAGCGCTCGTACGGGAGAGAAAAGCGGTAAGGGCGCTCTCACCTGAGCTAAATTATGTCTAACACCTGTCTCTAATTACAGTAGAGCGAGGAGAGCGGATAAAAAGCCAGCAGCCACAGAGCAGAGGGAGACGGACGTACAGCAACTCAGCGTTCCTGTGCTTACGTGTGTGTGTGTGTGTGTGTATGGTTGCACATTATAAAGAACCATTAAAAGACTTACCTTGTGCCAGATCCCCAGTTTCCCTGTCCTCCTTGAGAAGGTCGTTACACCGCTATTCTTAAAGGAACCATACCAACGTCGATCCAATGTGCTTCAAGGCCACCACCATCGTCCCCATGCCAAAGAAGTCTTCAGTGTCCTGCCTCAACGACTACCGCCCCGTCGCACTCACACCAATCATCATGAAGTGCTTCGAGAGGCTCGTCACGAGGCACATTGAGACCCAGCTGCCCCCCTCACTAGACCCACTGCAGTTCGCGTATCGTCCCAACCGTTCAACAGACGACGCCATCACCATCACCCTCCAGCTGACCCTCACCCACTTGGAGAAAAAGGAGACGTACTTTCAAATGCTGTTCATAGACTTCATTCCGCATTCAAAACAATCATTCCTCAGCACCTGATTGGAAAGCTGAACCTGCTGGGCCTGGACACCTCCCTCTGCAACTGGATCCTGGACTTCCTGACTGGGAGACCTCAGTCAGTCCGGATCGGGAACAGCATCTCCACCACCACCACACTGAGCACTGGGGCCCCCCAGGGCTGTGTGCTCAGTCCACTGCTGTTCACTCTGCTGACTCACGACTGTGCAGCAATGCACATCTTGAACCACATCATTAAGTTCGCCGATGACACGACCGTGGTGGGTCTCATCAGCAAGAATGACGAGTCAGTATACAGAGAGGAGGTGCAGTGGCTAACGGACTGGTGTAGAGCCAACAACCTGTCTCTGAATGTGGACAAAACAAAAGAAGAGATGTTGTTGACTTTAGGAGAGCACAGAGTGACCGCTCTCCTCTGAACATCGACGGCTCCTCTGTGGAGATTGTCAAGAGCACCAAATTCCTTGGTGTTCACCTGGTGGAGAACCTCACCTGATCCCTCAACACCAGCTCTATCACCAAGAAAACCCAGCAGCGTCTCTACTTTCTTCGAAGGCTGAGGAAAGCACATCTCCCACCCCCCATCCTCACTACATTCTATAGAGGGACTATTGAGAGCATCCTGAGCAGCTGCATCACTGCCTGGTTTGGGACTTGCACCGTTTCTGTCCGCAAAGCCCTGCAGAGGATAGTGAGGACAGCTGAGAAGATCATTGGGGTCTCTCTTCCCTCCATCAAAGATATTTACAACAAACACTGCATCAGCAAAGCAAACAGCATTGTGGATGACCCCACACACCCCTCACACAAACTCTTCACCCGAAGCATTTGGGCCCTCACAACCAGACTGTGTAACAGCTTCTTCCCCCAAGCCATCAGACTCCTCAATACTCAGAGACCGGACTGACACACACACACACACACACAAAAAGATCCCCCATTTAGCCTTAACAGACTGTAGGGGCAAGTGCTGTTAGCGAGCACCTATGAAGGCCAGAACGGTACACGAGGGGGTGGCCAGCACCACGCCCGACCGCCTTTGTCTCCCCAGTGGCAATGTTTTTTTACACACCGCACCAGGTACTCATTTTAGTCGACCTAGGGGAGGCCCGGGACCGGTTCAGATAATAGTCACTGGTGTTGGCCATGAGCGGGAATCGAACTCAGGTCGGCAGGTTCGTAGAGCAGCGCGCTAATCGCTACACTACCGCTCCACAAATTCATATCGGTAAGGATAGATACAGTTCTGCAATGAGAATCATTCTCTATAAGTGACAGAATCAAGTAACTGATGTTTTCTGCACTTGTCCCCAATGCTTACTTGCTTTCATTTTGACTCAATATAATACACTAAATATAATACACATCCCTCAAGCGCTGGCTCTCTCACCTGATGATGCTGGACACAGGGATGGGAGGAACTTTATCCTCCAGTTCCTGAGTGTTCACCACCTGAAGAACCGTCTTCAGTGTGGACTCTGTCAGAGACGCTCCTGATGAACAACAAAAACACGTGACAGGTTGACAGTTAAAAATGATCGCTCAATACAGCTCTCAAGAGTTACCCAGTGCAGCACCCTTTACATAATATGTCATGAATTAACCCAACACAATTAAGGGAAATACAAAATTATGAAAAGTGATAATACATTTGATGTCATGTGGTTCTATGATTATAGTCACTGCTAAAGCAATACGAGCAAGAAACAATAGCATACTGAGGGAACATGAATACTTGATCTTTTGCAAGCATTTCAATGACCTATTGCACCTTTCATGGGTATATAAAAAAGAAAGAGAGAAAACGTTTTGTCAGTTTAAAGAAAAATAGAACAGCAGGAATGTTGCAAATATGATGAAGTCTCTGTCGCCCCCTGGAGTACAGATGATGCACTGCACCCTTCACACGTACGTATGCCATCCAGAGGACAAAGAGGAGTTCTTCTTAAGGTTTCTTCTTCATCTACTTTAGAAGTTTTACATTAAAATTAAGGGTTATCAAATCAAATCACTTTGTCACACTACCTTGTACACAATTGCAACAGTAGGTGAAAGTCTTGTGTGCAGTTCCGAGTAACATAGCAGTCATGACAGTGACGAGACACTGTGAGTTCCTCAGTGATGTGGACACTGAGCAACTTGAAGCTGCTGCCTCTCCCCACCGGTGCTCCATTAATGGTGTTGGGGCTGTGTTCTCCATCTTTCTTCCTGAAGTCCACTACAAGCTCCTTGGTTTTACTGACGTTGAGGGAGAGGTTGTGCTCCTGACACCAGCGTGTCAGAGTATGCACCTCCTCTCTGTAGGCCGTTTCATCATTGTCAGTGATCAGACCTACCACCGTCGTATCGTCAGCAAACTTAATGATGACATTGGAGCTATGTGTTGCCACACAGTCATGCGTGTATAGGGAATACAGTAGGGGGCTGAGAACACAGCCCTGCGGGGCTCCAGTGTTGAGGGTCAGTGATGAGGAGATGTTGCTGCCCATTCTAACCACCTGACGTCTGCCTGACAGGACGTCCAGTATCCAACTGCACAGTGAGCTGTTTAAGCCCGGAGTTTCACATCAAGCTTGGAGGGCACTATGGTGTTGAATGCTGAGCTGTAGTCTACAAACAGCATTCTCTCATATGTGTTCCTTTTTTCCAGATGGGAGAGAGCAGTGTGTAGTGTAGATGCAATGGCATCATCAGTGGAGCGGTTGTTGCGGTAGGCAAACTGCAATGGGTCCAAAGACGTGGGAAGCACAGAGCAGATGTAATCTGTGATTAACCTCTCAAAGCATTTGCTGATGATGGGGGTCAGAGCAACAGGATGCCAGACATTTAAGCAAGTGATTTTGGATTGCTTTTGTACAGGGGAGAGAGACAGGTTGAAAATGTCCGTAAAAACACCAGCCAGTTGGTTCGCGCACGCTCTGATGACGCGGCCCGGAATGCCGTCTGGACCCAAGGCTTTACGGATGTTCTCCCGTCTGAAGGATCGGTTTACATCCGCAACAGAGATGGAGAGTGAACCATCATCTGTTGTGTCAGCCTCGAAACGAGCATAACATTTATTAAGATCATCCGGGAGAGAGGCAACTCAATTATTCTTTGTTTTTAAATACATAATGCCATTACATGCATTTAGTAACTCTCCAACCCTGTCATGTGTTTAATGGTGTATTTTTCCAGGGCAATAATGGTGGAAAATTTGGGCTTTTGTGCAGTCGAGACTTTCAAAATTTTATCCAGTATGAACTTAACACTCAAGAAAAAAAGAAATGTTCAGTCAGACGGTCATTTTAACAAAATAAACTGATCATTCAACACGCAGCAGAGAGGTTTAGTGTCACAAACACATAAAATACTTATGATCCAGTGTTTGTTTCTACCTGGTATCTGGCTGGTTATGTGTCTACTGAGGGCGGCTCTTCCTGCAGCCTGAGGGGCGGGGATAAAGATGGGCGTGGTCTTCTCAGTGGGCGGGGCTCCATGTTTCACTGTTTTAGTGGCGAACGCCGTGCTGTCGGCACTGTCCATGTTTATCTTAGGAGCTGCAACACATTCAACACACATCATTCAATCACCTGGAATAGGCTTGTTTTTGGTGACAATCTGTTAAAAACATATCGAAATATAATAATGCACTGATGTATCATCCAACAAAATCAATTCTGCACTATTGGACATCTGCATAATTCACCAATTTTCAGGAACATCGAGATTTATTTGCATTGATATTTTCATGACAAAAAAAACTTAAAGTCACGGCCATGCTTTCATTTCACAAAAGCGTCGGACAAGGTTTTTTATGCAAGCGAGTCTACGTTAAACTTCAAAGACTTCACTGAGCGAGTAAGCGGGCACATCCGCGTTGTTCAAACCATTTGTGACAGCAAAAGAGAGCGCAATCATTTAGATTACACCTTTGCTGTTTGATATCAAATTTAGGTTTAAATAAAACTGAAATTATTCATGTGTGTGTCTCACCAGGACTGATGACTGGTATGGTGCCAGTCTGGATTCTGCTGAATGGAGAGGACTGCATACTGAAGCCCGGCTGTATGGAGGGCGTGCGCACCACCGCTGGGTGACATGGGAAAGACAGCACTGGGAAGGGCCCCGGCTCCTCCTCTTCCTCCACCACCGCCAGTATGACGTCGGGCTCCAGAGGCTGAGAGAGAGATGAGCTGGAGCTCACCTCATCCAGATCTTCATAGAACTGAGGGGACAGGAACGCTGAGCGAGACAGATTCACTAACAGAGAGACAGAGAGTGAGAGATTCCTGATGTATGATCACACATGAGAGACATTTACACTGACAAATACCAACTGAGGTTCTGTACCAGGAGCTGTAGACCGCACCGGTGGAGTCTGTCTCTTTGACAGGAAGTTCCTCAGTTGAGACTGCTTGGCTGAAGTCATCTTAGCTGCACACAGACAGTGACATCAGAGGACGGCACACAAGATCAGATTCACAAAAGACCTACTCAATAACATATTCAGACTATATACACTGTTACACTTCAGTATTTTCTGAGTCTGAGGCGATATTACTGATTGAAATATGCCTGTGATGAAGTTTAAATGATCTCACATGGTGATTTGGCAGGAGCTTTGGGTGCTGTATCCAGACTGGCCTTCAGAAGAGCGTCTTTCAAACTCTCCAGCTCACTGTCCAGACTACAAAATAACACAACAATCATTCGTTTAGCTTTTTATCATTTTGTAGAGGGGGATCAAAATGACATTTTGCTAATGATTTTGGAGCAAAACTACTGGACAAAAAAATAACCTTAGAAAGTCATGATTTTATTTTTACACAGAGATAGGTTTCTAAAATCTGTTGACTTCAGCACCTCTTGTTGCATTATATGCCAATGGTGTGAGTTTACTCTGTTTTTTTGAAAGTTGGAGTGACTATAACTCCAGAACAGTATCCTTTTAGATTCTGGTTCAGAACAAACTTTACTTTTTATATCTTAATTTTTAAGGCCCTATATGGTTAAACCGCAAACATATGGGGCTCGCAATGTGGCTCCATGCATAAATTGTTACATTTTACCCATATTCAATGTTCAAAAACCAAATGTGGGTAACATGGTACGAAGTTAATTTTTCTTGTCTAACAAAATGAAGGTCTGAAGTGCAAATAATGTTGAAACTAGAAATGTACCTTTCAAAAATACACTTCAGTTAGTGCAAAACCCATTTCTAGTTTCAGGAATTTAGAAATGTGTATGTGTATATCTATAAAGCTCTGAAATGTATCATAAGAGGCCAAACACCAAAGATGCTGAAACTCGACTGTATTTGGACAGATTGTCTTGTTCTTTTTCTGCCCGAAAAGTATTGATGCATTCTAGAGATTTTTGTATAAAAAAAATAAAACAGCCCATGATTATCTCATACAATTTCATGGCATGTCATTGTGCTTGGGTGGTGTCAGGAAGACAGAGTAATCCTGTGTATGTAGATACAATGACAGCTAAAGCGAGGTTGGTGCAGTTGGGCAGACTCACCTCTGTTCTGTGGGTGTTGAAGGGGTCTGGCTGGGGTAACTCCACACTGCTGTACGTCTGTAGAGTTTGAGTTTGTGCAAGTCACTGGTCAGCTGATCTAAACGCTGTTTCTGCTGGTTAATGATGTCCAGGTTATTAGTGAGTGCAGTGAACAGCGCTTCTCTCTCAGGCACGATCATATGCCTGCAGAAACACAAACTGACAGTCACACTCACATCATCGAGTGAGTGTCAGACAGAACTGAAGTGAGACAGGATCCCAGGTGCTCACCTCTGCTGCGTCTTCTCCAGATGTTTCTCCCACTCCAGATCTAAAACATCATTCACGTCCTCCATGGCAAACTTCACATACTGGTACAACCGCTGGATCTCCTGTTTACAAAAAACACACTTTTAGCTTTCAGTATAGTTGAAGGAACATCTGTGGCATGCAATCAAATACTAAAGTAAATAATTCCAACAATCCTTAATGCTAGGTTTGCACTGGGCTAAATTCCACAGGAATTACACCAGTAACAGAAGTTCATCCACCTTTATGTAAAGGGTCTGTATGTAATGTGTAAAAAAAAAACCTGGAATATTGTTGTACTACAGTATTGTTCAGGGTGTGTTTCAGGGGACGTCTGTGTGATGTGATTGAACCTTGAGTTGTTCCTCTCTGCGAGGGTCCAGTGGTTTCTTGTAAAGCAGCTGAAGGTAATCTTTATCTCTGTTGAGTTCATTCTGACCTCTGGCTTCTTCAGCACCAGCAAAACCCTCCAGCAGACTGGTCTTCAGCACGCTGATGTCTCCATGCAGAGACTGCAGGCAAAGAATGAAATAATGACCAACATAACCTCATATTGAGAACTAGAACAACATATACAGAAGTTAATGGCCAATATAGATTCATTTACATTCATTATTCTTGTTAAAAAAGTAGTGTGGTGACACCAAGTTACAGTTATTGTATCAGAAGGTAATATCATAGCAATAAAAAACAATAGCTATATCATGGTGGCATATACAAAATCATGGTAATGCTAAGGTACATTTGCTATTTTGTGGTTCGTGTAATGTGTGCAAATTCAACAGAGCCCTTAAGAGGACAGTGAGGTCATTCACTTTGTGAAATAGTTTTGCGTTCCTATCACGATGCATTTTGCGTCCCAATCATGATATGTTTTGCACCCCATCGCGATACGTTTTATGCCCCAATGCTGATGTTTTGTGTTCCCATAGCGACATGATTTGCGTTCCCCTCGTGATACGTTTCACTTTTCAATCTCCCATCACGATTCGTTTTAATCTACCATCACAATATGCTTTGTGTTTGTGGAGTGGAGGGGGGCGGGGCCGGGTCGGAATATCGCGCACCCGGTCCCCAATCGGCCTGATGAGGCGCGCGAGGGATAAAGTCGGCCGGTGACGATTGTTCGAGAGAGAGAGAATTACGGGCATCTCCGTTTGTGTGTTGGTTTATGTTGTGTTTTAAGTTTCTTATTAAATTATTATTTATGTTGACAAGCCGGTTCTCGTCTCCTCCTTGCCCATCCTTTAACTGTTTTACATTGGTGCTGAAACCCGGGAGGGAGGAGGGATGCCCATCGCAGAGTCCTCGACACTGCCATCCACCCTGGGGAGCGGCGCTGCCATCTGCCGGGTGACGGAGTAGCCCGACCGCCCGGATGCGGGGAACGGCCGTCGTCCGCGGGGCAAGTGGGGACGGGATACCCCGACTGCCTGGAGCGAGGGAGCCGCTGCCGGGGGCGGAGGAGTGCCCTGCCGTCCCCAGAGACGCAGAGGGGTCGAGGGAGACCGCCGTCCGCGAGGGGAGGAGGGAAGAAACTCTCCGACCGCCCGGAGCGGTAGGGCCGCTGCCAGGGGCGGAGGAGTGTCCCCATTTGCTGCCAGGAAAGCGGAGGCGCGTTCTGCCCACTGGGGGTCGAAGGTTTCACTCCGGTTCGCCCAGGGTTGGAGTGGCCGTCGTCCGCCTGAGTGTGGAGGAGTGTTCGAGGACCACGCGACGGTACATCAGAGAACCGGTGAGTGAGCTTTTTCTCTCTCTTCTCTCTCTCTCCCTTTCGCACCGTGTTGGCCTTTTCCCTCGCCTATTTTGTTGTTGTTTGTCCCCTTCTGTCTCCTCCCAGGGCGAGGAAGGCGGGGATGACCACGCGAGATACACCCCGCCCCAGGGATGGGGGGGTGTAAGTCATGCCGGTGGCATCCCGGCCTGAGATAACGCCGGGAGGAATGTGGAGCAGAGGGGGGCGGGGCCAGGTCGGAATATCGCGCGCCCGGTCCCCAATCGGCCTGATGAGGCGCGCGAGGGATAAAGGCGGCCGGTGACGATTGTTCGAGAGAGAGAATTACGGGCATGTCCGCTTGTGTGTTTGTTTATGTTGTGTTTTAAGGTTCTTATTAAATTATTATTTATGTTGACAAGCTGGTTCTCGCCTCCTCCTTGCCCATCCTTTAACTGTTTTACAGTGTTCCCATCGCGATACGTTTTGTGCCCCAATGCTGATGTTCCCATAGAGACATGATTTGCGTTCCCCTCGTGATACGTTTCACTTTTCAGCATGATTTATTTTAAATCTCCATCACGATACGTTTTGAATCCCTATCGCGATACCTTATGAGCTCCTTTGTGATACTTTTTGTGTTCCCATCATGATATGTTTAGCGGCCTTATTGCGATACATTTTGTGGCTCTATGGCTGTACTTATTGCGTTACCATTGCGATACGTTTTACAGTCGAATCATGATACGTTTCGCATCTGATCAAAAAACAATTTAATTGCCCAAGACAACACATTTTATTGCCCTATCATGATACATTTTGAACCCCTATAGTGATATGTTTTGCATCCCTATCACAATAAGTTTTGGCTCCCTCACAATACTTTTTGCGTCCCCATTGCGAAACGTTTTGCATTCCCTTGCGATATGTTTTGTGTTCCTATAGACACACATTTTGCGTTACCACACGATATGTTTTAACCATGTCATTTTTTGTTAAACCATAGTAATAATACAGGAAAACCAAAACTATGATAATACAATATATTGAAATAAATATTAAAATAAATTCCCTCCTTGTCCTCTAAGGGGATTCATAGAGTTGTACCTCAGTGGTGTCTTTGATCTCCAGTGTAAAGTCATGCAGGTTCTCAGAGTCTTTCCTCAGATCTCTCATCTCATCTGTGCTGCCCACCCTGAAATCGGCATTCCTATAGCGAGACTTCAGCTCGTCCAACTCTTTGTGGAAGTGTCCGATCTGAACAGACAACAGAACAGTCACAACACACCAGTAAAACAAACTAATCAACACTGGCTTATTTCACAGATGTCACGGTGTAAACATGATTAAGAACGGTCTGTACCTCCTCCAAGATTCCAGTCATGACAGGATCAGAGTCTTTCTTCTGCTGTAGATGTTTCTCCAGAGCTTTCACAGACATGGCCTAAACACACACACACACACACACACACTGAGAAGACCACAGCTATGAAAACACAGGAACACGAACATGTAAAAGTGATGTACCTGCGCAGATGCAGTGCTGGATGCAGGTGGGAGGACTGCAGATGTTTTCTGCTCAGCAGCTGGAGGAACGGTGATCTGAGCGGGCCGTGAAATCACTACAAAAATACAACAACAATTGACACTAGTTGAGGTCACAAAATAAATTAAATAAACTATTTGAGGTTTACACTGTGTCTTAACCCTTGTGCTCATTTGTATTCCTGGCCAAAAATTATACTCATTTTTCATTTACTATTACAAGATATTACTATTACTATATTATATTCATCGTGTCCTATTAGGAAATCGGCACGAACTGTTGACCACACTGTGCTATCTGATCTAGACAGATCAACTATCACTAGAACTGGTCAGGATACACTTACTTTTGGATTATTCAACATCCGCTCAATTAACAACAAAGGACCATTAGTATATGATCTACTGAATGATCATAAATTTGACTTTCTTTGTCTAACTGAAACTTGGCAGCAACAAAATGACTTTTTACAGTTTAATCAATCAATTCCTAGGGGTTTTGTCTGTACCTGTCAACCACGTGTTTCTGGTCGAGGGGTGGTCTTGCAATGCTTTATAATGAGAAATGGAAAGTGTCTAATATATCTGTACCTTCTTATGCCTCATTTGAATCAATGGCTTTACAAGTCAATGGGCCAGTAACTACTATATATCACCCTCCTAAGGTAAACAATAGCTTTTTAACGGAACTTTCATCTTTTTTAACTTTACTATGTTCAATTACTTCAAATGTGATCATGGTTGGTGATTTTAACATACATGTTGATAAGGTAACCAACACTGATACACAATATATTTTTATCATGTTTAGACGGCTTTGAACTGAAACAATTAAATGATTTTCCAACTCACATTAAGGGTCATACAGTTGATCTTTTTGCTGTTCTGGAATAACACCATTTAATATTAATGCACTTGACCTGTCGATATCTGATCACAAATTTTGGTAAAATTAAGAATATTGATTTATCAGCATTTTCTAATGAACTTGACAACCTTCCAAGAACAGATGAGCTAACTAGTCTGGATGAACTGGTTCTTCACTATAATGATTAAATACAGAATATTTTGGATGCTGTTGCTCCTGTGAGAACACGGACTGTGTCATTTGTTCATACTGCTCCCTGGTTTAATCAAGAATTGCGTCAATTAAAAGCAAAAGGTCGACAACTGGAACATTTACATTTGACAGTATAATGAAGCCCTTTCCACAACTAAATCTAAATATTATACTGATTGAATTAATGCGGAAGAAGGCAATACAAGAACATTGTTCTCCACAGTGAATAATATTCTAACACCACCTGCACTCTGCTGTTTTATGTGATACTTTTATGGCTCATTTTAATGATAAAATTGAAAATATTCTCCAACAATTGATAACACAAAATGATGGGGCATGTAGTGCATTTTATTCTGTTCACTTAGATTCGTCTTTAATTACTCTCTCTAGTTTCTATCTGCCTACTTTAGATGAGATAACTAAGTGTGTTCAAAAATATAAATCTACTGCTTGTCAGTTAGATCCCATTCCTACACATTTGGTCAGTTTTTGCTTACCTTCTTTGTTACCGATAATAACTCAAAATGATACATTCTTCTCTTATTACTGGTACTATTCCTTCATCTCTTAAAGTAGCTGCTATTACCCCTATACTTAAGAAACCTGGTGCAGATTATAATAATCCAGGAAATTTCTGGCCCATCTCTAATTTACCTTTCCTTTCCAAATTGTTAGAAAAAATAGTTGCTCAGCAGGTACATGCTCATCTTGTAGATAATAACTTATATGAACTATTTTAGTCTGGCTATCGCCCATTTCACAGCACAGAGACTGCACTAATTAGAGTTACCAATGATCTATTGATGGCTGCAGATTCTGGACTTCTTTCAATACTTGTTTTTCGTGATTTAAGTGCTGCTTTACAGTTTCAGTTCTACTGGAGATATTGGCTTTCATTGGTCTTACTGGTATTCCTTTGACTTGGTTTAGATCATACAGTGCATATGGAAAGTATTCACAGCGCTTCACTTTTTCCACATTTTGTTATGTTACAGCCTTATTCCAAAATGGATTAAATTCATTATTTTCCTCAAAATTCTACAAACAATACCCCATAATGATAACGTGAAATTTTTTTTGTCTGAAATCTTTGCAAATCTATTAAAAATAAAAACGAAAAAAATTTAAATAAATCACATGTACATAAGCATTCACAGCCTTGGCTCAATGCTTTGTTGAAGCACCTTTGGCACCAATTACAGCCTCAAGTCTTTTTGAGTACGATGCAACAAGCTTAGGACACCTATTTTTGGGCAGTTTCTCCCATTCTTCTTGAGATCAATATGTTTTCAAAGATTTCAAACAAACTTCTTTCACATTGTCATTATGGGGTATTGTTTGTAGAATTTTGAGAAAAATAATGAATTTAATCCATTTTAGGCAAAATATGGAAAATAAGGCAAAATGTGGAAAAAAAAGAAGCGCTGTGAATACTTTCCGGATGCACGGTACCTATCTGGTCGAACACAATTTGTTCAAATGAAAAGTTTTAGATCACAGACCTCAGGGATTATTACTGGTGTTCCTCAGGGCTCAGTCTTGGGCTCTCTTTTGTTTATTATTTACCTTTTACATTTAGGACATCTTTTTCATAAATTTGGAATCAATTTCCATTGTTATGATGATGACACCCAGCTGTATTTGTCCTCCAAGCCAAATTCAATTATACAGCCTCTGTCACTATTGGCTTGTTTAACAGAAATTAAATCATGGTTAACATGTCATTTTCTTAAACTTAACAGCGACAAAACTGAGATCCTACTAATGGGCACCAAATCTAAATTGAAAAATTGAACTTTACATTGACTATCGAAAATTCTGTTGTTTTCCCCTCAGTTCATGTTAAGAGTCTGGGTGTCATATTAGCTGGTACTCAACATTTGAAGCACATATAAACAACATTATTCGGTCAGCGTACTATCATTTACGTAACATAAATCTCCTTCAACCATCTCTAACGGCTAATGGCACTGCTGTCCTTGTACATGCGTTAGTCACATCTCGTATAGACTATTGCAATTCTCTTCTTAGCAGTGTCCCACAAAAACTTCTGCACAAACTTCAAAAGGTCCAAAATTCTGTGGCTCGGATCATTATGTGAACACCTTCAATAGAGCACATTTCTCCGGTACTCAAAAAACTTCACTGGCTGCCAGTCAAAAACCGGATAGAATTTAAGATTTTACTTTTTACTTACAAGGCTCTTCATAATATAGCACCTTCATATCTATGTGATCTTCATGTTTACTCACCAAAGCGATCCCTTAGATCTTCTTCCCTTACTCTTACTGTACCCTCTATACATTTGACTACTATGGGGTCTAGAGCTTTTAGTTATACTGCTCTTTGTCTTTGGAATTCTCTACCACAAGATTTACAAAATAGCCCTACTCTGCTAACTTTTAAATCACATCTCAAAACCCATTATTTTAGGTTATCTTATTTCAGATTTTTTAAGAAATGCATTTCTTGGTCTTAAGTGTATTTTGTATTAGTTTCTTTTATCATGTTAGATAATGTAATGCAATTATTGTTTGTGGATTTTAATGTACATGTAAGGGGTCCTTGAGTGTCCTGAAAGGAGCCACAATTTGTTGTGAGTAGGAAAAAAAAAAAAATTGTTTATCTGTGACAGTGTCACTCACTGGTCCAGTTGCAGATGAAAAGTGACGCAACGCAACACTTGCCAGCACCAGTCAGTTGTGCGGTCAAATGGGACACCTGAACGATGCGATAGGAACCCCACCATATATTCACATTGATATCATCGTATAGCAGCCCATCAAAGGCTTTGATTACACGCGTTGTGTCTGTTTCCATTTCATATGAGAAAAAACAGAAAGTAAAAGCACTAGCCACTACTAGTGTTGTCAAAAATACCAGTACTCCGGTACCAAGTCAGTACTGTAACCAAATTTTTTTTACGATACCAGAATTTCTGAAGGTACTGGAGTACTGAGTACCGGGTCTACCCGGTACCCATGCAGAGTCGGGAACGCTCACAACAAGCAAAAGATGGCAACAAGCAAAGCTGCTGCGGAGTCTCAACTGAATCATGTTAAAAAGAAAAGTGGAAAAAGCCAGGAATGGAAATTAGATTAGAACGCGACTTTTTAATCATAATATATATGTCACTGTGCATTTCTTATCATGAAGAAAAATGGCAATATGCAGGTTTATTAATAAGAGAGCACTTTGCACATTAGTTTTGAAATAGTTTTTTATTAATTCTATTGTATGCTTGTTTATTTCAGTTTTTTTTTTAGTACTTGCTAAAAACTTAAATTAAAAGTTGCAAAAGTTGAAGCAAATCTTATATAAGTGTTCAAAAATACTTTGTTAATAAAAGAGTGTTGTTTAGTAACCTGTTTTTGCTTTGGTACCAAAAATGGTATAGAGTACCGTGAAATGTTGGTACCGTGACAACACTAGCCACTACACGGATCAATTATCAGCCAGCACAATAAACACCAGCGACAGCACAGAGCAGTCTCACACAAGCAGCGCATATTATTATAAACCGTGCTGTGAGAAACGTGGCATACAACGTGAAACTCATTTTAATTTGGCTGTGGGAAAACCCTACGAAAACCCTTAGTGTCTCTTGCCTTGGTGATTTAAAGAGTTTAAAACTATGTTTATTGGCACAACATTATACACAACAACCGACCAGAACATAAATTATAAGGCTGTACAATCCACATCATAAGAAAATTGCACCTTGAATTTACTATAATAAAACATACCGTGTAAACAATGCTATTTTGACAAATGTGCAATTAAATTCATAATAAATATTTGTATATTGTTTATATAGTTCTATTAAATAATACATTTCTGTTACAATTACGTCAGTTTCAAAAAGTTTCTATTTTGTTTTAAATGTATAGTTTGTCATTTCACAACAAATACGCAATAGTTTTTGTTTAAGTTACTTATTATTGTAGCGAGGAGCCATGCTTGGTTTTTCCAGTGACTACCTGTGATCTAGTTACAAATATCACTTTAAAACTATGGACATGAACAGGGGAACTATTCATAATTATTATGGACCAAGCAATCAGTTTTCCTTTGGTGTAAAATCTGTTCTAGAATCTGCTCTTTCATTTGCATTCAGAAATTCAAAGAGATGACTGTACTTAATCAGCAGGATCACACACAGAATATTTCATTTAGCCTTATATACTTGTAAATTATGTAGGCCATATATATATATATATGACAGAGAGAGAGAGTTAGTTTAAAAAGCTTACTTAACTATAGCGCATTGGTAATAGCAAATAAGAGTCCCCAGTGTGTTTCAGGTGTGTTTATAGTTAAAGAGTCTAGCATTATGAACCAAAACTTCATTTTTCTAGTTCCCAGATGCAGTTTATGTCTATGCCCATCATAGTAAGGAAAGACGAAGACATTTTTTAACAAAATTGGCCATTTGATTGGTTATCAGCCTTTTCCACCACCTTAGTTATCGGATTCAGCATAATCCACTATCGGTACATGGAAGCACATAACAGAATTCAATAAAACCAATAACATTTTAAGAAAATGTTTTGTGTTCAGACGCCCTGTGTGAATAAAGTCATGACATTTTAATCCAAATGGATGAAGCAAACACATTTTATTTGTTAAAAAAAAAAAAAAAAAAAAACTCCCCCATAAAATGTAACCAGCCGGAATGAGGTGAAGCAAAACAAGCCATCTCTTCACTGTTAATGTGAGCTTTTGTGATAACTAGGCATGTTCCGGTATCAAATTATCATATTGTGACACTTACTGAAGCTTTTATTGCGGTATACTGCATTAGTAATGCATAACAATACCAAACTGGTTTAAAGATAATCTTTATTGTTGTTAATGAAAAGTGCTTTTAAACACCAAAGAACCTTGAACATTTCAAAGTCCAAGTCTTTTATAATTGTCACACATATACACAGGGGCACAGACAGTGGAAATCTTTTCCTGCAGGTCAGCTCCAGAATTTTTTTTTAATAAATCTCTCTATATAAAAAAGCACAGAAATGAGTTAACATAATATAAAGAAGAAGAGTTTTAATAGAGAGAGTCATAAACGATTCATTTTGGTCCCTGGTTGTGAATCTTGACTTGTGGATTGAATCTACGGTGCGTTCAGCCAAATCAAAGATATTATCTAGATTTTTTTTCATGGTATTTTAAAGTGTCCACAATAACACAACCGTGCATGATAATTAGTGCGGTATACCGTACTACTGAAAACTGGCACGTGTAGATGTCACCGGCCATGGCATATTGTAGACAGTGTCTTGATTTCTATTCTACTCGTTTCTTGTCACTACAATCTACAGTATATCGCATCATGCCTGGTTAGGACATATAAATGTGAGCACCAGTCGGGATGTGAGGTGTGTACCTGCAGGAGCAGCTGGTTTGCTGATGTTGTTCAGTGCTGCTGTCTGACCGCTGGGCTCTGATGCTGATGATGATGGTTTGGGTGTGGAAGAAAACGGCTGGGCAGCAGCTGGGACTGATGCTGGAGTCTCCACTGAGAAAAACCTGCAAACACACAGTGCAAGTAAATTATTGTTTGGGTAAACGATCCCTTTAATGAGCACTGGATGGTTTGTGCGCTCACCTATCAGTGAGGTTTATTCTGACGGGGAGTGTGGCAGGCTCTGCGTGGGTTTTTGAGCTGCTGATTACGGGAGGCCCCGTGGCAAGGTGCTGTGGAGTGGAGACGGGAGCAGCGCTTGCCTCCTTCAGCAAGGATGGACTGAAGGAGAAGGTCGAAGCTCCCAGAGTGTCTGAGGAGGTTTTGGGAGCGCTGAAGGAGAAACTGCCCGCTGTGGAGTTCAGGGGGAAGACCGAAGGAGCTGAGGAGCCCAGAGGAGGCAGAGAGAAGGAGAAAGCTGCGGGCAGAGCTGCTGCAGAGGGCAGGATCACAGAGGAGGTGGCGGCTGGAGGCGGGGCCGTGAAGGAAAAGGTGGATGGGGGTGGCGCTGTGTTAGAGGATGCTGGGAAAGATGAGAAGACTGGTGTGGCTGCAGACAGAGCAGGAGGTGAGAAGGTCATCTCTGAAACACAGGAAACATTTGATCAGTGCAAGTGGTAATAATCATCAAATCACTTCACTAAAGCCCTTTTCTTTCGATGTAGAGCGGAGTCTGTTTGACGTCAGGGCTTGGCGTTCAATTGGTTGAACTATATGAGTCTCTTTGAAAACAGGGTAACTGGTATGAAAGCAATTTGGACTGATCTGCAGACCTGAACCCCTACTGACTGTCCCAATCATAATTTTCAAGAAAAGGTTCAGGCCTATTTGACTCTGCACACATTGTTTATCTGGCTCGATGCACGTTACAGGCACAGACATCCTGATTCGATTCTGACTCTAAAGCTCTTGATTCAATTGATGTATTTTAGAATGATTGGGTTATATTTCAGTTATAAAGTATTAAGTTTACATATGAAAGCAATTTGGCAATTCTCTATACCATTTTGATACCAACAGAACATAAAATAATTTGAGTAAACATTGTTTCAAGTTCTTAAGTAATTATTCAAGTCAAGTAAACACTCAAAAATAAAGAAAAGATCATCTCAGATCCTCCACCAAATTTCACCGTGGGTGTGAGAGGCTTGAAGGCCTCTCCAGGTCTCCGTCTAACCATTAGACGACCAGGTGGAGGATCGGTGCTGATCTGGGGGTGCTTCAGCGAGGCTGGAATCGGGCAGATTTATCTTTGTGAAGGACGCATCAATCAAGCCACATACAAGGTTATCCTGGGAGAAAACTTGCTTCCTTCTGTTCTGACAGTGTTCCCTGACTCGCAGGATTGGTTTCTCCAGCAGGACAATACTCCATGCCACACAGCCTGGTCAATCAAGGTGTGGATGGAGGACCACTGGATCAAGACCCTGTCATGGCCGGTCCAATCTCCAGACCTGAACCCCATTGAAAACCTCTCAATGTGATCAAGAGGAAGATGGATGGCCACAAGTCATCAAACAAAGCCGAACTGCTTGAATTTTTGCTCCAGGAGTGGCATAAAGTCTCCCAACATCAGTGTGAAAGACTGGTAGAGATCATGCCAAGACACATGAAAGCTGTGATTGAAAATCAGGGTTATTCCAGCAAATATTGATTAACTCTTTCCAAGTTCAAAAACATTAGTATTGTGTTGTTCAAAAATGAATATGAACTTGTTTTCTTTGCATTATTCAAGGTCTGAAAATGCCAGATGTCTTTTTCTGCAAATAAATGCTCTACATAACAATATTTTCATTTGGAATTTGGGAGAAATGTTGACAGTAGAAAACATAAATGTTCATTTTACGCAAACACGTTCCTATAAATAGTAAATCCAGAGAAACTGGTAAGTTTGCAGTGGTCTCTTAATTTTTTTCAGAGGTTTATACCTGTTAACATCTAAATAAAATGGAATGTGATTAGGGCTGGGCGATAAAACGATATCAATATTTATCACGCAAAAAAACTCCATATCGACGATAAGCTTTTGAGTAATTTTTGATATTTAGTTCTACATCTAGACATCTAGCGTGTTGCTAAAAATGCTAGCAGTTTGGCTTTCTTATCATATGTTTACACTGGTGCTTGGTGAGTGAATGTGAGCGAGCGTTGTCAATTGCTTTCTATGAAGTCGAGCGTCAAGCTCGCGAGGTGGATTGTAAAATTGCCAGCAGTGCGGGGCAAGCAGTTCCCTAGCTTTGGGAGTGTCTTTGTATGAAGATGCTATTGCCCCCGCTACGCAGGTCACCGCGTTCCGGAACCCAGATTGATTCCATCTTGACTGCAAGACATCATGACGACGGTTACGCCCTCTCATCATCTCTAGTGAGCAGTGCGACAAAACAACAGCACCGGTTACATCATATCTGATCTTTCTGCGCTGTATTCTTGAATATTTTTCTCTAGCACTGAAACACACTTCACTGATGCCCTGTCCCGGTCCGCAACCGCTTCCTCTTTTCACCACATGTGAGTAAACATGAGGTGCGTGTTTCCAGAGCGCTTTTAGACCAAAACGTTCTTTCTTTCTAAATGTAGTTTTATTAATCAGCATGTTGCAAGCCTTTAATAATAAACAAATAGATTTCTGTTCTAATTTTGTGAAATTATTCAGATGCCATCATCTCTGACAAGGATGAATGGCAAAACAAATACTAGTTTGTAGCCTCTCACTTTAATGAAAATAGAAAAATGGTCCATTCAGATGATCTCTCTCTGGAGATACCCCTGAACCCCCATACAGTATCATGCTTCAGTCACAGGGGCTTCTATGCCCCCATACTTGGATATCTGTATGTAAAGAAATATGAAAAAAATTGTAATGTGTGTATGTGTGTATATATATGTGTGTGTATATATATATATATATATATATATATATATATATACACACACACACACACCTTCATTATGATTAAAAATGAACAGATCATCTTAAACATTCATATCCAACTGCAATAAAATATTGTAATATTTTCACAGAAGATCCCTCAGACACCACCGCATTGGTAAAAAAAAAAAAAAATTGCAAATGTGATTGAATATCGTGATAAATATCTATACTGAATGATATGAAAAATAATATCGTGATAATATTTTTGCCATATCGCCCAGCACTACATGTGATTTAACCATCTGGAAAAAGTAAAAAATAAATAACTAAATCAATGTCTCATTAAAAGCTGAAATTCTTGATTAAAAGCAGAATACTATTTTTTTATTATTATTTCTTGGGAAAACTAAGCAGTGAAACAATTGTATATTATAAAATTGAAATATTATTTTGTCATATCATTCAATATAAATATTGTGACTTTTTTATGCAAAGGCAAATTTTGTTCAGGTCACCTGGTGTAAAACCCAGAGACAATTTTTTACGTTCTTGATTCCAAAATTCCGGACATTTCTGTGTTTAAATATATATATACACACACATTTTGAAATTAACGTTGTGTACACTCGTGTATTCAAGGTGCAAGGATATTATTTAATACTTTTTATTTTTGGTTACACCACATGACATTTCTGAAGTCTATAAATCAGGGGTGGGGAACGTCAAGCCCTTTAGGGCCATATAAGGTCCACGAGACCATTTTACCTGGCCCGCAAAGCTATTTGAGAAATAATTTGACAAGCAAAAAAATGGCCTTGATAGAATTTACTGAAAAAAATTAATTAAATAAAATCCATTAAAATAAAGTTTTAAAATAATTTTAAATGATAGCGCAAAATGCTTTAAATAGACAAACCTTTTTGTGTTTTTTCTTGGTGCATGAGCACGTAACGGAATGTGTCCATTAAATTCAACCCACAATCAGAAATTGCAAGCAATTGTATGACCCACAAATAATTTTGTAAATACTCGAATGGACCTTAATGGAAAACAGGTCCCCTACCCCTGCTTAAAGGTCAGTATGAAATGGAAGTTGTGACTGACTTAACTTCTGTATTGTGACAAATTTCCGAGTGAAACAGCTTATCGAACAAGAAAAAAAATGTAGGGCGGGATTTGAGTTTATCCATTGGTTGTGAAAATATGGGCATTGCATAGTGGAATGGAGGCAGATTTGAATACGAGTTTGCAGTGGACACCCCCCCGGTCTTTTTACGAAGAGGCTCTAGCCGTTAAAAAACGAGTAAGTAAAAGATAATCATATTTTAAAGCTTTGAATCACAATACACTAAATGTAAAAGGAAAAAAACACTTCCTCGTGCTGTGCATCCCAAGATAACTGCATTCAAAATAGAAATAAACTCCAGAGGCATCAGAAGCATTGTATTCATTAGTGATCACCACAGCAATTCAGGCGGGTAATGTCTTGAACACATCTGTGAATTTGCTGTTATTCCTCCTCATTCGAAATGTAAATTCAAGCCAGCTGACCCATAACCAAGGAAGTTTGGGTTAAGGAACAATAGCTTTGAAGGAAAACAGATGAAAATACACCTTGCCATCTTCACTAACATGCGATTGACCCTTCGTTCAACTCTACGCAAGGTTGTGGCATTTATAAGAAAGGGGGTGGGGTTCATCTGCATGGATGAATTGTTCACAATAAGATAAATACCATGCATTTAGAAATTAGATTCATGCCGACCTTGTAAATAAAAAGTGGTGGTGGCCTAGGCGAGGTTTCAAAGATCCCAATTTCACCAACAACATTAAATACGAACAAGCCAAAAAATAAATAAAAAGGTGCTATAAACTGTAGGTGTATTTTGAGGTTAGTGCAATTTACATTCGGATAGATATTTTACGGTCACTTTTTGTGCAAAATAATCAAAGAAATGTGGTTTCAAAACTGCACATGCCTGGACTTCTTTGTGGTTTAGTCATCAATGGTATTTTTTAAATACATTTAATGAACAGTAACATTAATATGTTTAATTATGGCCATAAAATAAAACATAAAAGATCAGATGCCATTAAAAATCAGTTTTATACAACACTATTTCCAGTACTCCTGCGGTGCTCAGATTTTAATGACAAATGCTCCTCTGGCTGAAGCTTTGTTCACTAAGTAGGCTATTTTCTGAATTGTATTTGTCATTGACACACAAGTGCCAGCTTTACAAGTCACAGAGGGTGCACTACAATTATCTGACAACCCCAGTTATAACATTTGTAACTTGGTCTATATTTATCAGTAATATTAGTTTTGATTTCCCTGACACATAGTGATAGTCTATATTTTCAGTAAAAAAATGACAATGCTTGGCAAGCGTGAGTCTGATAAAACAGATGTTCTATTTAATATTTCGCAGAGATGGGGAACGTACTTTTAAAAGTGTACTTACGTTGTTGATTTTTGTGGCTGCAGAGCAATCTGATGATCGTTTTCGCGCACGCACACACACACACACACACACACACACTACAGCTCGCACAAAGAGAGCAGGCGGGAGCGAGTGATGGACGTAAAAATGCACTATGAAAGAGTGCGCCCTCTACCGCAACGGCATAGTAAGAACACGTCAAATGCACTGTATTATATGGTCTTAACTGTAGAGGGTACATCAATATTAAGACAAAGAAATATCCCAGACATTTTTAGCCAATTTTTAAATCACGGTGGAAAAAACGACGTATGGTCCCCCTCTGTAACCATTTATCAGTAATGAAAGGATGTTAGTGGAACATTTCTCTCAACACAGTGGTAGAGGGAGCACAGTCATCATGAGAGTGTGGACTGCAGACAGAAAAAGTTAAAATAATTCTATCCTGTGGCGCCCAGATGTCATTTTGCACCCTAGGCCAATGGCTCTCAACAAGGGGGTCAGGACACACTAGGGGGCCTCAAGATCTCTTAAAATGATTTAAAATATGATACATTTTTATAATTTGTAAATAATGATTATAATTCGGCTTACTGAAAATGCTCAAAATTTAATGACTCTTCAACAGCTTGCTTTTTATGAAGAATATACAGTTCTAGACAAGTTAAGGAAACATCTTATAATAGATACATCTTACAATATTTTCTCCAACATTGGGGGTCCTTGGAGTCAAAAAGTTAGAGAATCGTCGCATATGCCATGGGACGGCCCTGTTTCCTAGAACCTGACATGTTTTTAAACAAAATATTTGAGGATTTCTCATTTTATCACCTTGGACAACCATATTTGTCAAATGCATTAATGACATACTAGACATCTAGAGACATTTATCTAAAGAAAGTGCAGGTGTTCTCGGGAAGGATACTGCACTCACAGTGATGACGCACACATGGAATCAAACTCAAGTGTGAGTAGGTTTGACACAGAGTAGTGTAGTGATATGATATTGCTGCTGTCTTACTGGCAGCCGGCGGTCTCTCTCCATCCACAGGAAGCTCACTGGCACTCACAGTCAGCTGTTTAGCCCCGTGGTTCAGGTTGAGTAAAGAGAACGGACACAGAACGCCATCTGTACACAGCAGCATCAGCGTCGGTGCCGGAGGACAACTCTTCTCATCAGCTGAAGAACAACACAGACACACACAGCAATCACAAACTAACAGCCAGAAGAGAGCGGAAAACATGGTAACTAACATACAAATAAACTGGATAATACAACAATACACCTTAGGAGAATATTCATATTGAAGACAGTGTCATTACTTGGCTGTTGTTGCTCAAAATATTGAGATAAAGCACAGCAGCCCCTCTTCATTTCTTAAAGGTGAGACAACATAGCAAATGTAACAGCCTGCATGCATCATTATCCAAATCTATTTGGCAGGCACTTTCATTTAAAAAATAAATAAATAAAAGATCATAAAAAGGTATTTTTATTATTTACTTCAGTACTTCCCCAAGGAAGCAGCATAACATCTTTTTAAGAATTCCATTTACTCAAATTGAGTAAATAATAAACGAGAATCCCAAACTGATCCGGTTGAAAACTTTACACGCTCTCAGTTCTTAACATTGTGTGTCGTCTCTGCAAGCATCAATGACTGTTCGCAGCATTTTGTGTTAGTTGTGGCCCTCAACAGATTGCACTTGTGCATGCCCACTTTCTAAGACGTCTTGGTTTCGTCTTAAAGCAATATTTATGATTACTCTTATTTAAAAACAAAAAAACTTTTTTTTTCTGTAAAGGTATGAACAGAACACTCTCTCATCTGTGTTCAGCATCACTTTCTCCAAAACTCCAGTCACACAAACATGTAGTGCATCAGTATTCAGCATCTGTAGCACTCTTACACAGCTGAATCTCCTCCTGACTGGTGTAATCTATAGCTACACCCACAGGAAATGTGTCATCACTGTTCTCTGTGACGGGCAGCTCCGCTCTACTGGCGTCTTCTAGCAGCCACATCTCCCAGTTCACCTGCAAACACACACAGCAATCATCAGACTCTACTGTACTTCGATTGAGAGCCGCTCTGGTTTGCAGTGTGTGCTACTGATCATTACCTTGTCCACTTGTTTGGCCATGATGCTGACCTCAATAGCAGCGGCTGAAGCAGCTAACACCAGATCCCTGTACAGAAGAGATTCGTTAATTTACTGATTTATGGGTAACAAAAGTGAGAAGCCTGAAAAGTCTAACGCTAATCATTTCCTAGTATGTAGTGTGTACTCACAAGTGTGTAACACTTCTACATAACACGCACAGCAGTCTTACCAGTCCTCTATATGACACAGGAAGTAGTGATGCTGTCTCTCTGTGCAGGTGCCGTACACCACGTCATTAAAGTTCAGATAGCATTCATCTCTCTCCTCATCCTTTTTCTGGCGCACGTACACCCACACGCACACCCACACCCACACCCACACCCACACACACAAACACACAAGTATCTGTTAGTGATCTCGGTATGTGGCTGTCTGAAATTGTGTTTATGCTGTGAGATTTGTGTTCTGAACTCACAGGAAGTGACACGACCACCAGGTCAGGTGGCGTCTCTGGCGATCCGTCGGCCGCCGCGTAAGCCACCGCAAAGTTATACGTGCTCAACCACAACACATCCAGCACTGCAGAGAGAAAGTAAGACACACGTGAGTGTTAGTGGTGTCTAATGTAGATGCTGCGCGATATCACTCTACAGCAGTTGAGCGGGTTCTGGCACCTTTCACAGGGTTGTCCTGATTGTAGAATCTGGGACAGGGAATCACCTTCTTAGCCTGTAACGTCTGTCAGACAAACACACACAGTGAGAAGAATTAAATCTACACTAATAATAATAATAATAATAATGTCATAAATACTCTTACAGTACAGTTGAAGTCAGAAGTTGACACACACTTAGGTTGAAGTCATTAAAGCTCATTTTTAAACCACTCCACAGATTTCATATTACCAAACTATAGTTTTGGCAAGTCGTTTATGATATCTACTTTGTGCATGATAAGAGTAATTTTTCAACAATTGTTTACAGACAGATTGTTTCACTTTTAATTGACTATATCACAATTCCAGTGGGTCAGAAGTTTACATCCAAAAAATAAGCCAGACTACAGTTTGCAAGTGCACATGGGGACATAGATCTTACTTTTGGAGAAATGTCCTCTGGTCTGATGAAACAACAATTTAACTGTTTGACCATAATGACCATCGTTATGTTTGGAGTAAAAAGGGTGAGGCTTGCAATCCGAAGAATAGCATCCCAACCATGAATCATGGGGGTGGCAGCATCATGTTGTGGGGTGCTTTGCTGCAGGAGGAACAGGTGCACTTCACAAAATAGATGGGATCATGACGAAGGAAAATGATGTGGATATATTGAAGCAAAATCTCAAGACATCAGCAATGAAGTTCAGCCAGAAATGGGTCTTCCAAATGGACAATGACCCCAAGCATACCTCCAAAGTTGTGGCAAAATGGCTTAAGGACAACAAAGTCAAGATATTGGAGTGTCCATCACAAAGACCTGACCTCAATCTGATAGAAAATTTGTGGGCAGAACTGAAAAGGCGTGTATGAGCAAGGAGGCCTAAACCTGACTCAAGTACATTAATTCTGTCCGGAGGAATGGGACAATATTCCAGCATCTTATTGTGAGAATCTTGTGGAAGGATACCTAAAACATTTGACCCAAGTTAAACAATTTAAAGGCAATGCTAACACATACTTATAAAGTGTATGTAAACCTCTGACCCACTGGGAATGTGATGAAAGAAATAAAAGCTGAAATAATTCATTCTCTCTACTATTATTCTGACATTTCACATTCTTAAAATAAAGTAGTGTTCCTAACTGACCTGAGACAGGGAATGTGTTCTACCATTAAATGCCAGGAATTGTGAAAAACTGAGTTTAAATATATTCCGCTAAGGTGTATGTAAACTTCTGACTTCAACTACAGACTTACAGGAGTGAACTGAACTACTGTAGCATCCTGTTTCCCAGCAGACACCTGCTTGCCTTTGGGACTCCAGCACACTACAAATAAAGAGAGAGAAAAAATGTATATACTAAAACATTAAATTATTGAATAAACCTCCATTATAAATAAATAAATAAATAGAGCCCTATGAAATCTGTTTCTAATTTCAGTATAGACCATTTCAGAATGTAAACATAAACAAAGGAATGAGAATGCTTCAGACATATTTCCACATCCTTTCAACAAAGTCCCTTTTTCAAGCCAAGTCAGTCCACTCGGTGGCCATCTTTGGAACACTCTTGGGCAGATTTGGCAGCTATTTGTCTATTTAAACAAGCATCATGACAGTGCAGCTACTATCTATTTGAATGAGGAAAGTATGAAATCTTCAAAACAGTTGGTCAAGATTTGATAAAAGAAAATATTTAAAAAAAGCAGTAAAATCTGATAACACAGTGTGGTGTGGGGAGCAAGAGACAGACACAGTGGGTGTGGCATCAGGCCTCGGAGAGGCATTTATTTAAAATAATAAACAATAGAAAAGGGGGAATAAAGTGTCCAATTCAAAGGGGTTGTAAGTGCTTCACGGTCGAAAGTGCTATATGAAGGATGAGTAGTGAAGACAGGGAAAAGTCCAGGTGATAGTGGGCGGGGTCCCAGTAGCCACGACACGCTCCCCTTCTTGGTCGGAGGTGCTTCATTTGCCTCCTTTGAGTGGAACAGCGGGCCGGCATCCTGGCCCGTCAGCAACGACACGTGCTCAATCCCCGACGTCACGTCTAACTTGCACTGGGGTTTCCCCGTTCATGTAAAGATACCAGCAGATAGAGACCGGTCTCGTGAGGGAAGGTGCGTTCAGTGTTTAAAGGCAGCAGTGATGAGGCCCTTCATTGGATCACGCGAGCCCCATCACGGGGCGATGATGATCCATGGGAAGGGCATGTCGTTCCGTCACAAATGGTATAATAAATTGTGTTTCTTTACCTCAGATTACACTAAGTCTTCAGTAGCTAATGCACGTGTGTTTCAGGTTGAGTGACAGGTGATTTCTGTATCTACAAGTTGATTGGCTCTTTTAACTGAAAGACGGGTGGGTTGACCATTGGTTGCCATTGCACGTTACAATTTTTCCCATTCATTTTAATAGAAGAGGGCCGTCTCTGCTAAATAGTCTCTGTTTTGACAAGCAGGAAATGTAAATGGAACGACATCATTTGACGTCACCAATGAACATTCCTTGAAATGGTCTTTAATTTTATTTCTCCATCATACGTTTTCCAATGTTACTTCCGCAATAGATGGTCTTATCAAATCAATTCAAAAATCTTTAAAGAAATGAAAATAGATGAATTTCTTTTAAAGAAAATACTGCAGCTATTTTTGGTCAAAAGATTGATGTAAAAATCTGATTTATATTCAGAGCAACAGAACTCTTGCTTGTTTGATAATGATTATCACATGGCTCTCTGGAATACTCAATTCTGATTGGTCAATGTTGCCATCTAGTGGTCGGATATTTCTGAGTAACAACCGCACATCCACGTATCAGACCGCACATCCGGGTACAGCGAGTCATCTTTCCTGCTTCTAGAATCACTGTGCGATCGCTAAAAGTAAGCTCATAAAATAAATAACTCCAATCAATGTTTCATGTGCATTTATTTATTTGGCAAGTTGTCTTGTAATAAGATGGATTATGAGGAGTCAGACGTTCATTAGTTACTAAATAAACACCAACAGAACTTCAACGGAAATCAGAGGTGGAATTCAGCAGTTCAGTGATTTATTTATTTATTCTCATATAATTTCAATGCAAATCAATATTTTTATGTCCATTTATTTGGTTTGTAGCAGTGTAATAAGATGGATAATTTAAAGTCAGACAGCTTTTATCACAAAATAAACCCCTTCAGGAAGATAAAAGACAGCTTCGCTTCACATCGGGATACTAATCACCCTGTCTAAGTTTATTTTGGGATATCAATCAGCTGACGGCACATTATCCTTTACATATTATAAAAAATAATAATAACATTATTGAAATTATTATTCCTAATACACTGAAACTTACAATTTATCTAAAGTAGCAATTTAATCAAGCTTTTGTTTGTGTTTTATGTTTAATTCTATTTTCATGACTGAATTCCACAATTTTGTATGCATTCACCACATTTGGAAATCATAATGGAACATCTTCCACTATCAATGTATTTAAATCTAAGCTTAAAACTATTTATTTTCCCCTTGCTTATGATATATTGTAAAAGCATCAATGTTGTGGTTGTTTTGAATGTATGCATTGTTTCTTTTTCTCTTGTGCATTTATTATGGAATTATGTACTATACTAATGTGCTATAGAAAAACATGTGTCAATAGGGTCCAATAATATCCATGCACAAGACTTCACAGAACATCTGCAGTATGACTGAGGGCAAAATAAACTGACACTGAAGTGAAGCACTTCTGAAGTTCAGTTAATACAGGTAATACAGTAGTAAACACTGCTTGTGAAATTAATACAGGTATGCAAATAAAATAACTGAAAATTGTGCTTGAAAGGTCATGTTTGTTGTTAGATTAAATGTGCTTTTAATTTAGAATTCCTATAATTAGATATTACATACAGTGTATAGCAATATGGACTTAGTATGATATTATGTAAAGTTTACTTTATTTATATTCTATTTGGAGGAATGTTCTACTGACTTTTAGTGCTAAATACACACTGTGTATTAGGGTTGCAGCGGTATACCGGTTTCACGGTATACCACAGTTTGAAAATGTATGGTTATCATACATGTACATTTGTGTGTCTGTGTGTGTGTGAGAGAGAGTTAAAGCAGTGTTTCTCAACTGGTCTATTCGGACTAGGACAGCAGGCATAGAACAACGCCATGGTTCTCCCATTGAAGATATTTCGGCGGCCGCCCAAGTGATCGACTATTTCAGACTGCCGAGGCAGATTTAATGATAACCTCGCAAACAGCTAAAG
This sequence comes from Xyrauchen texanus, assembly GCF_025860055.1. Taxonomy (NCBI): domain Eukaryota; kingdom Metazoa; phylum Chordata; class Actinopteri; order Cypriniformes; family Catostomidae; genus Xyrauchen; species Xyrauchen texanus. Next base: position 55,927,476 of record NC_068279.1, on the reverse strand, counting down.
CAGACATGGGCAATGTGCGGCCCGTGGTCTGGATCAGGGCCTCCACATGGTATAATGTGGCCCGCGGCTCATTTATCGGCAAATAATTTTTTTTTCATTAGATATTTCGGTTAACTTGCATTGGGACGTAACACGTCTCCACAGGCGTTTAACATGCTCCAGGTTGCCATATAAGAGACACAACTAGAGCTTTCACGATAACTGCTTTTTGTTGTGCGATATATTGCACCAAAATTAATTGCGATAAACAATATTATTGTAATTTTCAGACCATTTTATGCCACTGATTACATAATGACAATATAATAGCATAATAATGTAAGTACACTGTCTCAAAGAACATTTTATTCTTATTCTATTCAATATTTAAACATTGTGAAATGTGAAAAAATATATCCCAAATAAATAAAACAAGTAAATAAATACACTTTCGTTAACAAAAAAGTGCAAGGTATCAAGAACTAGATCAAAACAAAGTAATATGTCAATTTAAACTTTTAAAGTGTCTCACACAAAGGCACAGATGCATCAACAGGACATTTCTGCTGCCAGATTAGTTTTTTAATTGTTAGGCAGATTCCGAGAAAGGAACACCAACATGTTTACCTTGTGGGGCTTAAGGCAGGATCTTACTGGGTTAACAATGTTACCAGCTGTGCTAAACAGTCTTTCTGAGCTGGTGCTTGTTGCACAAATGCACATGTATTTTTGTGCTAACTTGGCTACTAGGGGAAATCTTCTGTAGTTATCACGCCACCACATTAAGGGATCAGATGATGCATGAACTGGTTCTTCCTGGAGGAACCTGGTCAGCTCCACATCAGCCTGCACTCTTTTTGGAACCGATGCCTGAGTCTGGTGACTTGCAAGTAGGTTTCTTCTGTGCTGGAGAAGGTCACACAGCCTCTTCTTCTTGCTTGCTGGAGGTCCAGATTCAGATCCTTCATTTCCCCCTGCAGCTTCAACGCAGTTCTCACCACTGGCACATTCTCCTTTTCCTTCTTCCTCGTTCATGTCTAGTAGTTCTTGCAATAGCTTTTCTTTTACATCATCCAAGACCTCTGCATCCTCCATGGTACCACGATACCTTGGATCCAAGATGGTGGCCTTTGTCAGAAGGTTTCGGATTTCAGGTAGGCTGTATTTCTCTTTCAACACCCTGCACATGTTTGCCTTTATGTTTGCTGTCAGTGCAGTGTCATTGGGGTCTGGTGATAAAAGTTCACCTTTAAGAAGTTCCAACACAGGCTTTACTGAGGACACAGTGATATATTTTTCCCCTGAGAGGACATCCGTGAAATCAGCCACTGGCTTCATTGCTGCATTAATGGATTCCAACACAGAAACATCCTGCCAGGTTGGGTTGAGGTGGCCATGTTTTCGATCTTCAACCAGGACACGTCTTATGGCTGGAAGTTGCTCTAGCACCCTCTCGATCATTCTGTGCTTGGTACCCCATCGTGTGGCGACATCCTGTGGAAAATATAACATTGTTTTTTTTTGTCTAACATTATTTAACAAATGCTACTTTAACTACACTGTAAAATAATTTGTAATCACAAAATTTTTTCTTTTGTCAAATCAACTTATATATATAATTTATGTGGTTCAGATAACATAATAGTTTGAGTTTCTGATGGTTAAATCAATCTGCTTCATTGTATTAACTAAATTTTTCAATTTCAATGAACTTAAAATTTTAAGGCAACCAGGTTACTTATTTAATTAAGTTAAACCAACAATATTTTTATAGTGTTGTAGTACTTTCACAAATAATAATATAGTTATTATAATGTAACCAATTATTTAATACATACAAACAGGCCCCAAAGTAATAAATAATAAAAACCCTTTAAATTAAGTTTATATAAACCCTAAATATTTTGTGTTGTATAACAAGTTACCGGTATCATCACTCACCAGTACTAGATTGTGTTGGGGGACGTTTCAGTCTGTGCCTTCCTCAGGTCTCTCTTCTTTAGCCAGCTCAGGTTGAAGGTGTTGACAAGATTCCTACAAAGTCCCATGGCACGTGCTGTGCGATCCTTGTCACTGTCCAGTCCATGGGAAACAGCCAAATGGAGGTTGTGTCCAAAGCAATTGAGCCATGGCCAGCCAAGATTACGTATTGCAGCCACAATGTTAGCACCGTTGTCTGTAGTTATACAGGCCATTTTGCGCTCATCCAATTCCCAGTCTGCTAAAGCAAACTGAAGGGCTTCAGCAAGCACATCCGCAGTGTGGTTCTGGGGTATGTATCTGGTCTCTAAACACTTTGACTGCAGAGTCCAGTCAGCAGTTATGTAGTGTATGGTCAAGCTCATTTAAGATGTCATATTTGAGCTTGACCACATATCTGTAGTGGCAGAGTAAAAGGAGATGTCTTTTATCAGAATATCGTCTTTTACTTTATTGTACAAGGATGGAATGGCAGTTTGGGAGATGTACGTTTTCTTTGGCAATTCGTACTGTTTGTCAAAAGTTTGCAGCATATTTTTAAATGCTGGTTTTTCGACCGTGTATAATGGCTGCATCTCTTTGGCTATATAGCGAGTTACGCTATCCGTGAGTGTGCGCCATTTCGCGCTGTCACTTTTATATTTGCACTGTCGGGAAAAGGCATCTGCAACAGATAACTGTCTGGAAGAAGGCCCCTCTCCAACTCCTGCTGCAGTTGTTGTTCCCAGGTTGAAAAACTGGGTGGGATGGTTATGTTTTAGGTGCGATTTTAAGTTTGTCGTGTTGCCTCTTTTCGTTGCTACTGTTTTAAAACACAGTCGACATACCGGCTCGTTCACGTTAATTAGCTCCCCTCTCTCGTTCGGCTTAAAGCCAAAATGTTCCCACACCGGAGCTGAAGATTGCTCCGGTGCTTTGAAATCAATTCCATGTTGGACTCGTTCTTCCTAACTGGCTCGCTGTAGATGTCACGAAACAGAACACTTTCAAATGCAGTTGGTTCACGCCTTCTCTTCACCTGACGGTGTCCGCTCTCTCTCTCTGTGTGTGTGTGTGTGTGTGTGTGTGTGTGAGTGTGTGGACACGCTGCCTGAGCCCCGCCTCCGACACAGAGTGCAGACAAGATGACAGAGGCAGCGCGATCAACTAAAATGTTGGTGACGTTCATTTTAATGTAAAAATGAATCTAATTATTATTTTTAATAATAAAACAAATTATCAGTTGCAATATATTGCGGCACCAAAAACGATCGCGCTCATTTCCATATATTGTGCGATAAGTCGATATATTGACTATCGCGACAGCTCTAGACACAACACCTCCAGTTGGAGATTTATACTTGCGCAAATTGGAAATCTTCTGCCTAATGTTATACTTATTTTGTGCAATCTGGCAACCATGCATGCGAGTGCACTTTTTCTATCTCCCTTTGAACAAACTCAGCGATCTGTAGTGCAATATTCTGCTCAAGGAAAAGTGTTATATGGCTACTCTGTCCATTCTTGAGGCTGCTTGTGATGTTTGGTGCTACTAATTTTGCAGGTAAACCTTCTCAGTGATTCAATTAAATATAGAAGTAGATCTCTGCATCATTGACACATGGAGGGGTAATCATTGACATGCATCATGACACTTTTAGCATATAAACGGGTGAAGTTTTACTCGCCCACTTTGCCCAAACATGAAAAGTTAAAACAGACCAAAACTTTTTAAAACAGACCACTGATATAGTGTGTTAAATTGAATAATAAATGAACAGTGAAGTAGAGATAGTAAATTACATTTATAAGCTCAGCTTTATTCAGTTTTTTAAGGCCTGATAGAAAATTATCTACATATGTAGAGCAATATAATACTTTTGGCAATTGCAGAATAGAGGTCGACCGATTAATCGGCCGATTTGTTTTGCATTTTTTACATAATCGGCATCGGCCAATATCCACGCATATCAAGCCGATTATTAGGCAGGTGCATCTGTGGGCAGCCTAGTGTTGTTGTGGAACACGTGTTCGGCACACGCTGCCCCTAGAGTCATTTTCCCCTAGAGTGAGCAGACCTCATCCAGTGCCTAAGGAAGAAGCTAAGTTCCTTGGACAAAACAGTAAGGATTACATTTGTATAACTCCTTAATATTTAATTAAAAACTTTTGATATGTTACTGCCAAAAAAAAACGTGACAAACGTGAACAAAAGGCAAAGAAAAAATCACTTACAGCTCTTGAATGAATAACTGCTACATTAATAAGCATTAATCTATCTATGATAAACTATGCAGTGTTATTTTACAATTGATTACTTTATTAGATTTCTTTTTAGACCACACCTGAACAGTAATGTTAGTAGACCTTACTGAAAATAAATCACTGTGCCTATATAACGTTTATATTTGTGTAATATATATATATTATAACAAAAAGAACCGTTAAAAATACCGTTAAAGTACCGGATCGATAAGCAGTATCGGTAAGATAGTAATACCATTAAAACCTTAACGATACCCATCCCTAGTTATGCCTGTGCTTCTCTTGGATGCTCTGAATATTGGATTACGTGTCTGGATTGCCCCTTAATTAAAGCTGCATTTGGATCTCAACCTTCGTGTCTCGGAGCAGTTCAGTGACACCTGCTTTGTTTATTTAATATATTTGTTATACATTATTTATACAATATGTTTTTACATTATACATTTTTAAGTGTACAAGTGCAGATTGGTCAAGCGTTCAATAAATGTATTTGTTGAGAAATGTTGTCTATCTTAAGTAATTATTTGTGTTACATTTTATCTTTCAAATAAAAGGTTCAAATAAGAGGTTAAAAACAAGCACATATCGGCCAAAATAAATCAGCAGCATTAATCCGCCATCGGCCGACCCGGATTTCAAAAACAATATCGGTCGACCTCTATTGCAGAATAGTCCCACTAGTCACAGATACACTTCAGAAAATTGAGTACACAAATATTTCTGGGCTTAAAAGTTACAAAAACCAAATCAATGCAGAACATTGTATCTCAAAAGTAATAAAATGTGCCCCCCCCATGCACTACTTACAGCCCGATGTGGTCCCTTACACAAAATAGTCAAAAATATTAATAATTACACACATCACCTTTACAAATTTGTTTCAGGATTTTACATGTGTAAAAGTAACTGTTATATTTTGACAACATGTTCTAGTTTCTTATGAAATAATCTAAAGGTAGAATCTATTAGACCTCATTTTATATCAACAGTGGCAGTTGTAGTTAAAGTTTCAAGATGTGTTTCAGCTAGTATTTATTTTTCATAAATACATACATTTATTATTATTATTATTTAGGACTAGCTACACTGACCATGGTAATGAGGAGCTTTCCTTCTGTGTAATATGTGTATAAATATGTAATATTAGATAACAAACGGGATAATAATGGGCTCATATAAAAGGGGGAGAGAAACTTCCTGTAGATTTTGACATCAAACAGCAGCAATATATGTTAATTATTAATAATCATAGGACATTACTTTAAAAGCTCACACAGCTCATGTTTTTTTTCATTTAGTAGTTCATTTAACATGCTTTAGTTATAGAACATGTTATAGTTACATTTCTATCATGTTTATAATTCTGTTTGCTTTCTTATTTTATTTTCAAAAGTGAGACTTTTTTTTTACACATACTTCAATAAAATAAATGGTTTCAAGTTTGTTATAATAAAATGTTAGCGCAAAATAAATAAAATAACCATTCTGTTTTCACTGATTATAAATTAGTAATTGTGTAATACCGTGCTATTTTCTGAGATGGTTATTATACTGTGAAAATCTCAAACTGTTGAAACCCTACTGTGTATATGATATGTGATTTATGTAGTAATGAAATCAGCTCACTGATCACCTGAGACAGACGTGAACGGATGCATTTCATTACGTGTGATGAAACTGCAGGGCATGATGTTTGGACACCCCATAACACTTGAACTGTATACATCTGACCATCAGACACTCTAATGATTTTATAGGTCATTATCAGTGAGACATTAAACACTGACCGCATGTGATTCCCTCAGACATAGGTAGCTGCGCGACCACATTCACTGAATCCTGCACGTCCAGCACCATCATACTGCCATCAGACAGACACACGGCTAGACGAGATGCCTCCACTGGACTCCACTTCAGATCCTGGACCAGGACACCTGATGAGACCGCCGGTCTGAAGGACGTGAAGGGACGTTTGTCCTGTCTGACCTGAAACAGACACAGCGTTAATTATCAGCATCTCACATAAGCCATACCAGATGTCAAATTAAGCAAAAGGCTCCATTTTTATTATTTGAAAACTTAAATTTCAGCTAGTTTTAGAGAAAATACCTTGTTGAAGAATGTGCGGACGTCGTAGAAATCTAGCGTGAGATCAGCGGCGTCAGTCGCGCCGCACACAGACAGCGTGAGCTCATCACTGCTCAGAGTCATGTGATGAATCCACAGATCTACTGTCACTGTCACAGCACTCACACTCTCCACTGATGAGACACAACAGACACATTAATATGACACTGAACGCCACACATCGGTCTGATCTCATCAGTGATTTTCAGGTGTGAGCTTCATTAACAAAATCCAGTTGTTTGGGGTCTGCTAGTATGGCACTGGCTTTAATGTTGTTCTATGGATCTCTGGTCTTTATGTATGTGTAGGTGTGTTTCCATGTCACCTATGTCATTGGTGTTTCCCTCCACACGTGCAGCTGAGATGATGTCTTTAGTCAGGAACACTTTGAGTGTTTTGTCTCGAGCAGTGAATGTCAGGCCATATCTGTTAGAGATCACAAGCAGACTGGAGCGTTCTTTAGGCAGATCATGAGGGGATTCAAACACTCGAATCTTCTTCATCTGACGAAACTGGAAATCCTGAACAGCAGAAACATCAGGTGACACAATGGAACTCACAGCTAGTGTGTTTATGAATTTGAATAATGCTGTCATTCTCAGCTGACAGATTCAAAGTAAAAGTGAAACTAATGAAAGCAACACTACTGATATCAACTCTCTTCATGTACTGGACATTCTTTATTAAAGGAATGAAATCAGAAACATGTTATTGAATCTTGTTTACACTCATTAGATTAGTGCTGGTGCTGATTGTGATTCTTCAGTGTATTTATGAGTCATGATTACAGGTGTTTGAGTGTTCAAATCAACTGGAGCTGATTCAAATCACAGTGTATCTATGACTTGAACTACAATCGTATTAGAGAAAATTATTTATTTATTTATGCAACTGGAAAAACACGAGTCACGAGTTCCCACACGCAAAATAACACTGTATAAACTACTACATGATGTACCGTATGAATTAATAGTAACAATAACAATACTGATAATAACAACAATAATTATAATGAAAGTATCGCTGTTGAAATTCGCTCACCTTCATCTCTCTCTCTGGAATGGAGTCTGGATCGTCGCCCATGTTTACAAACCTTCCCTCGAGTGTCTTAAAGTCCAATAACAAGTGACTATCTTATTAACAATGAGAAGAATTATGATTTAAGGAATTTACTCTGGTAATGTCAAGCTCCCTTCATGTTAGCAAGAACCCGCGCTGAACTTAAGCAGGAAATCACGCGTGTTTTGAACACGAAATATGTCATCGTGATATCAGACAGCGGCCTCTAGAGGACACACACACACACACACACACACACACACACACACACACACACACACACACACACACACACATACACACACTTGTTGTGTTTCCATGTTTTATGGGGACTTTCCATAGACATAATGGTTTTTATACTGTACAAACTTTATATTCTATCCCCTAAACCTAACCCTACCCCTAAACCTAACCCTCACAGAAAACTTTCTGCATTTTTACATTTTCAAAAAACATAATTTAGTATGATTTATAAGCTGTTTTCCTCATGGGGACCGACAAATTGTCCCCACAAGGTCAAAAATGTCGGGTTTTACTATCCTTATGGGGACATTTGGTCCCCACAAAGTGATAAATACACGCTCACACACACACACACACACACACACACACACACACACACACACACACACACACACACACACACACACACACACACGTTGTGTTTCCCTGTTTTATGGGGACTTTCCATAGACATATACTGTACAAACTTTATATTCTATCCCCTAAACCTCACAAAAAACTTTCTGCATTTTTACATTTTCACAAAACATAATTTTGTGGGTTTTCTATCCTTATGGGGACATTTGGTCCCCACAAAGTGATAACTACACGCTCAAACACACACACACACACACACACACACACACACACACACACACACACACACAGATCTCACAAATTCCCGGCTCGCAGATCTGCTGAGGGAGACAGGCCCCGATCAATTCTGGCCAAATTTCTGAGATCATCCGATAAAGAACTTGTGTTGCGTGAGGCGAGGAGCAGAGGAAAGCTTTCTTGATAGAATCACAATATTTTCTTGTTTCCGGACTTTGCGAATTCGGCAAGAGAGAAACGCAATCGATTCAAGGTGCGTAAGAAACACTTACATCAATGGAAGATCACTTTTGCACTGATGTTTCCGGCCAAACTGATAATAGAAACGAAAGATGGAGGCAAAGTATTTATGCGTCCCAAACAAGTACTGTCCTTCATAAATAAACTGGAGTGAGTAAGCCATTTGGTGTTTCTTATGTGAGTGGATTGACTCACTGAATATCACTCTGTTGTCTGAGGAAGCTGGTTGCCATTTCTGTTTCTTTTTGTGCTGGTTCCGCCTAGCGGCTGGAGTTTGTTTGTGGAATAACACTTCTTAAAGAAACGTTTGCATTGACAGAGGATTGCTTTTGCACGGGGGTTCCTGGTCAAATGGAGAGTGGATACTGGGGATGTCTTTTATAAAGTTGATGGACTAAGCCATTGTCTATTTGTTTTTATGCAGCCTCCGAGTGAATTTGACTCTTAAACATCCGAGAAACCTAGAGGCTTGGAGTTTGATTTGTGGAAGGACACACCTTCAAGACATTTCTGTGACATTTTTGTGTGTCAAGCCCCCTAGAGCAACATTGACGCTTCACAGAATGTGTAAAGATCTTGGTCTTACAGATATTTGGAGACTTTTGAACCCATCTGGTAGAGACTATACATTTTATTCATCAGTCCACAAGATTTATTCTAGAATAGAATATTTTTTTAATATACATTTAAGTCCCTCATTTCAACAACTTTGTCTCGGATCACAGGTGTTGCCTCATATTGAGAAAATAAATCATATAGTTGGTGTTTTAATACATCCCTTTTGCAAAATCTTGATTTCCAACAAATGTTAAAGACTGAAATCAATGTTTATACGGAGACCAACTGTTTCTAAGTATCCTCTGTGGGCATGGCTTGGGAGGAACTAAAGGTGGTTCTTAGGGGTCAGATCATACAGTATTCTTCATTCACCGAAAAAACTAAAGCCAGAGAACTCATGGAGTTGGAAGGGAATATTAAAAGTGCTGAGGCTAGAGCTGAAATGCCGAATGTCATCTGATGGCCTCAGAGAATTGACCCGATTGAAATACAGATATAAAACTATTTTGTCGTGGAAGGTGGAGTTTTGGTTATTCAGGGCAATACAGTCATACTTTGAGATGGGGGACAAAGCAGGGAAGCTTTTGGCTAGATATATAAATCAGAGATAGTCTTTTTCTACCATTCACTCAGTGAAATCTGCATACGGAATTATTAAAGATTGAAAAGCTTCCGGCAACCATGACACAAGCCCGGATCACTCTGATTCTTAAAACGGACAAAGATCCAATCGAGTGTAAGTGTTACCGTCCAATTTCCCTGATCTAGCTAGATGTAAAAATTTTGTAAACAATTCTAGACTAACCGATTAAGTAAAGTAATGACATCTCTTATACATATAGATCAGGTGGGGTTTATTTGGAGCCTTAGCTCTTCTGATAACATTAGGCGTTTCATCAATATGTGTTCAGTGACAAATTATCAGTCTCCGGTTGTTGCCATCTCACTTCGATATGGTAGAGTAGGATTATCTTTTTAAGATTTTGGAAAAATATGAGTTCGGGAAAACTTTTATTGGTTGGATTAAGTTACTTTAGCTGTGGTACAAACAAATTGATTAATTTCAGATTATTTTATTATTTTATTTTACTGTATATGGGCACCAGGCAGGGTTGCCCTCTTTCCCAATTATTGTTCTGTCTTGCCCTGGAACCATTAGCAGCCGCGATAAGAAGATGATAGTCCAGTGGTGGTGGGAATTATGGTGCATAAGCTTTTGCTCTGCGCAGATGATATTTTATTATTAGTCTCTAACCCCATTAGATCTATGCCTTGCCTCCACAGAATGATTCATTCCTTTTCTAATTTCACAGAATATAGGGTCAATTGGTCTGAATCCGAAGCTTTGGCTATGACAGCATACTGCCCAGCGACGGCTTTTCAGGCGGGCATCTTCCAGTGGCTCAAACAGGGCATTAAGTATTTGGACATTTTATTCCCAACAAATTTGTATGATTAAGTAAGAGTTCATTTAGACCCCTTAATAAAAAGGTTTTAGAGCGATGTGTGTAGATGGGCTTCATTACATTTATCTATGATTGGGAAGGTTAATGTTATTAAAAATGTAACTACCTGCTACAATCTCTCCCTGTAGATGTCCCCCTCTCTTATTTCAAGCAATTTGATAGCATAGTGAAGTCCTTCATTTGGAATGTAAATGTCCCAGAATAAATTTAAGTATGTTACATAGGCCGATTGACAAAGGTGGGCTAGACCTACCCAAGAATATGTTTTATTATTATGCATTCGGTCTCAGACATTTGGCTCATTGGTCACTTCCACCTGAGAGAGCCCCTCCCTGGTTTTGTATTGAACAGGAAGTTCTTGCCCCTATTTAGCCATTGCAAAGCCTTTCTATCAAACTAACCGGAGATGTTAAATTACACCCGTTAGCTCGCATTTGCACTCGGTATGGAAAAAGTGTCCAGAGTGTTTAATTCTGACATTTATTTAAATGTTGCCTTGAGCTTAGGGCTGACCCCAATGTATTAGTAAGTCCCCTTTCTGCTGGACAGAGTGGATTGTGAGGGGGTTACTACATTCGGTGACCTACAGTATATGAGTGTGGAGTGCTGAGATACTTTGAAAATTTGGTTAAACGTTTTAGGATTCCAGATCTCAGTTCTTTAGGTATTTAAAACTGCGCCACCTGCTCTGTACTATTTCTGGGAGTAGCATACACCCCCCTAAAGCAGCAGATACTCTGGGAGTGGTGATTACTGCTTTTGGAAAAGGTCATGAGGCATCAGTATATTACTCCCTGATAATTCAGAGTGTGGGGGACAGAGCTTCAACTTCTTTCTTAAACTTGGTATTGGAGGAGGGAATGTGGGCTAGGATTCTAAAAAACATGAAGTCTGCACCTTATGCAATTTAAGATATTGCATTGATTCTATTGGACCCCCTCTAGATTGTATAGGCTTGGTCTTAAAGACACACCCACTTGCTGGCAATGCCAATCAGAAGATGGAGACACAATCCATGTTTTTTTGGGGGTGTGTTAAGA